>NC_086454.1:75375469-75442592 GCF_028390025.1 Pseudophryne corroboree | reverse complement strand
GACTAGCCCCTGTGTTGGGTGTCCCCCCCGCATGTCTGTGAAACTGATCGTAGATGTGCTAAATTTAGCACATCTGCGATCAGGTCTGAATTAAGCCCTTTGAACACAAGTAGTGCAGGAAGTGCAGTGAGGTAAATAGCTCAGGAGGTACTGGCTAAAAACCAGAGCCAGATTTACACACAATATATGAAAAGAACAGACCAAAGCAGAAGGTACTTCAGAAAAAGTATGCAATAAAATCAGGAGTGCAGCTACACAATGTATATAAATGTGCATCCAAAACACACTAAAGAAGACAGATGTGAGATAATAATGTGCATCAATAGTAGCGCTCTCCAAAAACCATATCTAAACATATAACACCAATGTGAAATACTGTATGTACTGTACATATTTCACATTGGTGTTATATGTTTAAATATGGTTTTTGGAGAGCGCTACTATTGATGCACATTATTATCTCACACAATATATGAGCCAAAAGGTACATCTGAGCATTATACACAGGTACAGCAATATAAACTCCCGGAAATTTGGTGAGTAAGAGATGTGCAGAAAAGGTAAGCAGGTGAGGCACGACCTCACCTGCCATAGACTTTTTACGCCAGAGTTTTGACTTCAAAAATTATTTGAATAATGTAAAGATATTTCAAACATATTCTTTGTACTTTTCATATACTTTATATAATCACATCTCTGGCTTATGCGTTAGTGTAACCGGAAAGGCTCTTCCTCACCCCACTGCACGTCACTGAAGTAGTGGTACCTCACGGATACTGTAAGCCTATGGTCAGAGGCGTAACTAGACGTTTGTAGGGATTCAGTAAGATTTACCGACGGTTGGGATGCAAGCCATCAGTATACCAACAATGGCATCCCGGCCGTCAGTGTGCCAGCAGCGGCACAAGCGCAAAGAGTCCCCTTGCAGGCTTGCTGTGCTCACCACGCTGTGGGCTCGATGGGGGCGCTGCGGGCTTGGCGGTTCGCTGCGCTCTCCACAGGTTCTATTCTAACTCTATGGGTGTTGTGGACACCTACGAGTGGGAACAGCCCCTGAGAGCCGGGATTCCGGCTGTCGGCATTGTAGTCAGTTAGGATTCAGGCATCGGTATCCTGACCACCGGGATCCCGACTGCCTGCAAATGAGCTTCATCCTGTTTGTAGGCCCCATATCAAAAGTTTGTAAGGGCCCCTATATACCGACTGGGATGCGGTCAAAATACCGGCAGTTGGATTGGGACCGACACCAGGATCCTGATAGACAAAATCCTGACACATCCCGGAGGTATGTACTGGGGTTGGGGATAGGCACTAGAGGGAGGGTTAGGGTTAGGCTGCAGGGGTGGGGGAAGTTAGGGTTAGACTATGGGAGGGGGAAGTTAGGGTTAGGCCGTGGAGGGGGGAAGGTTAGGGTTAGACTATGGGAAGGGGCAGTTAGGGTTAGGCTGTGGGAGGGGAAGGCTAGGGTTGGGGTGTGGAAGGAGTGGGTAAGGGGTAGGATTAGGGGTAGGAAAAAAATACTGTCGGTCTCCATCCCATACCAACCAAGGATGATAAATGTATATAACACATGTAAATTACACAGGGAAGATGCCCCTGTCCCCTCAGCTCTGGGTCCCATAGCAGCTGCACACCCTGCACCTATGGTAGTTACGCCCTTCCCTATAGTATAACATTATGCCTTTCTTACCACAGGCCAGAACTCATTGGGTTGAGGGCTATTCCCAAAGGTTTGCCGGCACCAACATTGAGATCGATGTCGGGATCCAGGCGTCGGTATTCTAAGCAGTGTTGTGATTCCAGCATCAGTATTCCGACTCCCAGCATCCTGAATGGCGGCATCCTGACCGGATCCCTGTTGAATGCCCCTGCTCTAGAACAACACATTGACTTTCCATGACATAGTGACAGCTGAGGGTGATTTATATACCTCATATTGCTGCACTTTACACATTCATTTTCTCTTCAAACCAGGGGCACTTTAACAGTGAGGCAATACCACAATCCATGAAAAGGATCCCCCAAGGTTACCTGGCTGCTGGTGAGTATATCATTCTGTGCAATGTTTCTGAAGTGCCTTCTCCCCCCCCCACCTCACCCCAACAGCCTTGAATATATATTGGAAGAGCCTGTTATGGGTGCAGAGTGTGCAGTGTGAGACCCACCTTGACTTACTGTATGGCTGCATACACTGCTCCCATTATAGATACAACCTTGGTTTGTAGGGGCGGTCTTCAGCTTGCCGGCTGTTGGGATCCCGGCGCACAGTATACCGGCGCCGGAATTCCAACACCCGGCATACCGACACCTTTTCTCCCTCTTGGGGATCCACGACCCGTGCCCGCAAGGGGCTCATTTGCGCTTGCCCAGCTGTCGGTATGCCAGCGGTCAGGATTCCGGCCGCCGGCATACCATACTACACCCGTTTGTAGGGTTATGACACAAATTGCAGATTAAAGACAGTGATTTCAAAAGCCTAAGTTGCATTTTCAAGGCAAACTGCATGTTGCTTATGGAAAAACAGCACTCTCCAGGAGTGCCCGGGTTAAGGCTCAGTAGGCACTTGGGTTAAAAAAAAAAAAAGGTGTAGTCTCATGTATTAATATTACATAATATTAAAATAATATAGATATTAAATATCTATCAGCCTTATTAATGTTAAATAATACCCATATTAATGAAAAATAATATTGTTGCCCATTTTATTTTTATATGTTGCCCCACAGTTTTCTGTAGTGTAGTGGTTACTGTTTTTATTTTCTCGATCTGACCGCCAGGCTGCATATGCAGGCGTATCGCCGCCATGTTTGCAATTGTAGGAAATGCAGGCGACGTCACTGGGCTGCACCGATCAAGTCAACACATGCCTGCATTTCCTGCTCAACTCCCCAAAATGCCACATTGCCGCACCTGGACACCCGCCACCTGTCACTCATAATGCGATTGCATTATGATCGGTCACTTACGCGCAGTGCGGCCAATGCACATGTGCAGGCGGACGCGTTTGCAATTTTCTGCTGTCTGCATCCACCTCTGAATAGCTCCCTGATTTCAGTTTAACTTTATTTGTTCCCTAGTTTGTCCCCATGGTTCCCTAGTTTGTCCCCAAGATAGATATGGCCACTGGAGAAGTGTACATTTTATATTGTTACTGTATATCTATAATTATCCTAATTAATCTAATTTATGGATCTTCATTTCCAGTCTTGTTGGTGCTGCTGGAACTTTCATCTGACCTCACCAATAATACGTGCGTTTATAAGCACTTCATTAAGTAACCAGCCTGTAACCTGATAACAAAAGGTTGCCTAGATCTCACACTGATGTTAGGCGGCCCAATAAATTTGTAATGATGAGCTCTGTGGTATTATGTCTTCCTTTGCTTCCTCTTTATCAGAATATGTTACATTTAAGCCATTTACAAATGCTCTTTGCATTGCGTTACAGACTCCTTGGCGGAAGCTTACTAGCTTCTTGGATTAATTCCACGGTTCAGTGAACAGTTTAGCTATCTATTTGCCATTGGCTGGAGATACCATTTCAGTGGGAGTTTTCAATATGCATACATTGTACATAACCTGGGATTAATCTTTGGAAGTCTCAAGCATTTATAGAAGTCACGTTTCACTGCACAATAATGTTTTAGTATATTAAAATGTAACACTGCATGAAACTTTTAAATCATAACTACTACAGTATGTGGGAATGTTCTGTCAACCTGCAATGTTCCTGCATGTGTTCCAGTTGCACTTATTGTTCACCTTCTGCACCACAATTTTTTTTATACACTCCGGGCAATACTAAGCAAGCTTGTGTACCAAATTTGATCTCAGTAGAGACACTCGAATAGGGCACGTGTAATTTCTCATAATGGTGTCTAAAAAAAAACAAAATCAAGAAAAATATGAGAAAAGGGGTTCAAGCCTCTACACACAGGAGGGTTGATTGGCGCTTGAATTTAAATGGATACATATATACAGTTCAAAACGTGGAAACTGTTTTCCCAAATTCAATTAAAATAAATTTAGAATACATTTTTATAATTCAAAAATACTATATCAATAAAAATAGTTAAAAACAGCAATTTCAACATGAAGAGAAAACACTCAATGGGCAGTTGCCCAAGAACCCCAGGGGTATAAGGGCCCTAGAGGCATATTAACATTATTTTAAAAAGAAAATGTAAAAAAACAGTGTGTTCACACCCTTTTCACATAATTTTAGTATCTTTCAATTGTATTAAAGGGCTTTTGGAGCAGTTTTTGTGAAAAACTGCTCCTAACCCTTTAATTGTCATCTTTTTAGTAACCTACATCGCATTCCCCATACTTATAATGAGAGATGCGATGTGGCCGAATTTACTACAAAAAAAATGTAAACAATTACCGCAGTGTGCCCTATGATAATTACGCCAGCTCAGGCGAAATCACATGGCAGCACTGCGAGATCCCTACTTTTGCACAAATTGTTTTCTGCCCCCTGGCAGAGAAAGCTGTGCGAAGACTGGCCAGTGTGATCAGCTATGTGTGTCTGATGGACACACCAGCTGATCACTTGAAAAAAGAAAAAAAAACAGGAAAAAATCCCCAAAAACATACTTACCAGTCGAGGAGCTGGTGATCGGTGCCATGCTGCGGGCTACCAGGCGTCGGGTCCTCCATATGCTGCGCTGTGACACCCGCCGCAGTAAAGTGATGCTGCAAAATGGCAGATCACTTTACAACACCGGGGGTCACAGCAGCGCACATAACCCGGCGCCCGGCAGACCTGCAGGAGCAGCGATCACCAGCTCCTCGACTGGTAAGTATATTTACCATACCATCCAAGGTGTGGGGGTAGGGATTAGTCGTGATGGGGGGGTCGACCCGGCGGCACTGGTAGCGGTGGCGGTGCATATGCAGCAGAACATTGGGGTATTTTTCCCCAAAAATACCCCGATGATGCTGTGGAGAGGCATCACAGGGGCAGAACTCTGTCTCTTCATGTGATAATTGATACATCCGTGCATTGTAATCAATTATCACAGTGCAGATTCTGGCGATTGTATCCCACCACATTCACATCCTTGGATGCGGATGGTGATAAAAAGGCCCCCTAGACTGGTAGCTGAGGATCCCTGTTTTACAGGTCTACTAGATTTTTGAAAATCGGCCCTGGGGAACCAGAGATATCCGACTTCAAGGCAGTGGTCCCCATTGGAGCCTGTTAATTACTCTTCCCAGGCAGATATCTCAGGTTCTGTCTAACTAAGAGTTTTTCTGAGGGTATACTCTAAAAGCTGAGACTCTACCCTTTTCGGTGGACACTGTTGGCTTGTCTCTAATATGCCCAGAACCAGAGATATCAGCCTCCTAGTAGCTGGTGTCTACTCTAGCTCCACATGCCCGGTATGCAGTTTTATATTTTCGTCTATGGATTTTTTTGACTCCTGTATTTTGATGCCCAAGTACCAAGGGGGGACTCTCTCTAGTTTTTTACTGTATCCCATTGAAAGCTAATAAATCTATTTCCAGGAACTGGAGATATCTGCAGTCAAGCAAGCTGCCCTCCCATCGGAAAATTATGAATATGAAGCCCACTCCACTATCCACCCCTCCCCTGCGTATTAAACACCCCCTACCACCCTGAAAGTCATGTACCGGGGTCCCTTCATTCAGCCCAATGCCTCTTCTACAGTTTAATGTTCTCCCTACCTCCCCATCTCCCACTATCTCTGCAGTAAAGGAGTAATTAGAAGAAATTACTGCCCCAGGTCAGACATGCTGAGTGGAAGAAAGAACATCCCCTACCACCTGCTGCCACTGATAGCACCCCCACCCCTACCGCTGCATTCAGGGCCGGTTCTAACCCTTGCGGCGCCCCGGGCGAAAATAGGGGCATAGCTTCATATAGGGGCATGGTCAGTTACGCCCCCTGTAGAGTTGTGCCCCCATTTGTGCCCCCTGTAGAGTTGTGCCCCTGTAGAGTAGCACCGCTTACATTAAAAAGAAAAATTAAATAATTAATACTTACTATCCCCGCTCCTGACCTCTGCTGCAGACCTCCGCCGGCGCCGCTCCTCGAATCTATGGGAGAGACGTCATGACGTCTCTCCCATAGCACAGCATAGATAGACACTAGAGGGCAATTATGACCCCTAGCGTCTGTGCCAGTCCCACAATGCTGTGCGGTGCACAATGACGTCATTGCGCACCGCACAGCAAAGGTCCTCTCCATGAAGGGAAACTAGATGGGTAGCATCTAGTTCCCTTCACAGCGGGGGGCACAGCTGGATGCACTGCCAACCCTAGTACCGAAAAGTCCTGTGTGCCCATAGCAAGATCCGCTACTGGCTGCATTATGGGTAGGGGCCTCAGTGCATTGCTTTGCCCAGGGACCTACATTGACTGCATAAAGAGGGGCCGCCACACTGCAGCACCCAGCTCCTATCACTGCGGAGGAGCCGGCATTTTGATGTCACCCTCGGAGGGTCCGCTCCCCCTTATGACGCCACTGCCAGCGACAACCCTTAACTGACAATTAGAATCCATCTATCCAGTCTGCCTTGTGACAATTGTTTCTTAATACTAAGAGATAATGGAGCTTTTATACCTAAAAGTAATTTAATTAAAACATTTAAATTAGGACCTTTTATCAATATGTTTTAATAAAAGGATTTTAATGCGATCCATAAACATTTGCAATCTTTACCTTAGCTACTGTAGCTATGGATTTCACATGCAAACTTTATTAGACCATCGCACAAACCCTTCGAGCAGTTTTCCTACCTTCATTATTTAATTGAATGTGCTTTCGAACCTCTCACTACCAGGCTAGACATTATAACTAACTACCCAATGTTCTCTTGTGCTGTGTCACTGGACAATACTTTAAAATAAACTATCTTTGTCTTGTCTTATAAATAGCAATATCAAGAGTCAGTGTCTGACAGCTAATTATTTCTTCTATTGTTCAAGTAAAGCAATGCCAGTATACGGTAACACAAGTGTCATCATTAAGCGTAGTATAATTAGTGTCATGTATCCAACAAGTGTACTATTCTTTCCAGCTGTATTAGTGACACTAGATTTGACTACAGGGAGATAATATACTTTCACCTTGCTAGGGCCAAAGTGAACTTTTTTCAGGATCAAGTCCGGGTCAAACTAATGAAAGATGCCGGATAATATCAGATTTAACTGTAGAGCATCTAATGTTTCATAGGACAATGACATGGTTAATCCTGGCCGTTCCAGGCATCTTTCATTCTGTTATTATAGGTTTTATTCCTCCCCAAATACTGAGGAATGGCATACAGCGAGGGCTGTGTATCTTTTTGACAGGAATTTCTGCTTAAAGGCTTAAACATTAAAACTATAGATTCCACCAGCTCGGAATCCCGGAGCAAAATAAAAGAGCCTCAAATCAATCTTTGCAACCAAGAACCTTTATTATAGCTGTACTTTCTGTCTCTTGTGCAACTTCAACATATATAGCTGGAAGTGTGTTTTAGGCACAATACGCAATACACAATCTTTTGAATTAACTTGAGTAACAATAACACACTCATATACCAATGCAGTGCATTTAGCAAATGACAACTCACACTGCGGAGTCACAGTGCGACACGCCACCTATTGGGCTTTATTTAGCCTTATTGTATGAAAAAATGAAAAACTTTTTTATTTTCACAAACAACAATTTACACTACTGAGTCAGAGTGCTTATATTTATGAACGGAGTGCGGAACGGCACCTATTGAGCTTCATTGAACACACAAGTTGTACAAACAAATAATAATATTACAGTAATGGTGGCACGCAACAGTGTGCATCAATAATGGGTTAATGCTGCTATGCGGGCAGTGACAAAAACCCCCACCAGTGTGCACTGTGCACCAAGGGTTCAGTAGCGGATCTTGCCACGGGCAAGCAGGACTTTTGCCTGGGGCGCCGCCATCCGGTGGGCGCCGGCGCCTTCTGGAGGGTGCCGCACCATGGCAAGATCCGCTACTGTGCCCCCCGCTGTGTCCGCTGTGTCCCCCGCTGTGAAGGGAACAAGGCGCTACCCGTCTAGTTTCCCTTCGTGGAGAGGACCTTTGCTGTGCGGTGCGCGATGATGTAATCGTGCACCGCACAGCATTGTGGGACTTACACAGACGCTAGAGGTCATAATTGGCCTCTAGTGTCTATCTGTCCCATAGATCCGAGAAGAGGGGCGCCGGCGGAGGTCTGCAGCAGTCGGGAGTTAGGAGCGGGGATAGTAAGTATTATTTTTTTTTTGTGTGTAAGCCGCGCTACTCATACAGGGGGCACAACTCTACAGGGGGCATAACTGACCACGCCCCCTGTATGAAGCCACTCCCCTATTTTCTGCCCGGGGCGCCAAAAGGGCTAGAACCGGCCCTGCATGGGTTAATGCTGTCTCTGTATTAGGACCTCTGGGCTGCACTGCGGCAGTGACAAAAAAAAACCCACCAGTGTGCATTGTGCTTCTCCCATGGGCAGCTTTACATGGCTTGCTCACAAGTTAGTAACCGCGAGCATCTTTTTGTGTTAATCCTAAAGCAAAAAACTGCAAATATTGTTTGCATAAAAATTTTGTGATCAGTGTGTACAATATAAAATATACATCACAATATTAGATGGCACTACCGTCTTTGTAAAATTAGTTTTGCTGAGCAATAACAGACATCCATGCGAGCAAAGCCTCGGGCAAACGCTGGAGTGGCATTGCCATGGGTTACGGTGATTCCTCAAAGTCAGATGTCATGACTGTATGCATTCTGTGTGCTCTGGGTAAACTGTGCTCATGGTCCTATGATTAATAACCCGGCCGTGGGCATGAGGTGAATTATTATAGTGCTCCCAAAATATATATTTTAGAAATGTCTTTTTGGTATGAATTGCTAGTTTAAAACTGTATGTCAGCCTGTAATTTACTAGCCAGGGTTACAAGCCACCAGCCTTTTGGTCTGAGGAAATGTACATGTGTCTTCACAGCAGGGGGTATGTGTAAATTACATTTTCTTCCTCACAAATCCCCATTCAAAGGACAAGACAAGTTCTTCTGAAGACAAGGTGGGGAGTGCTGATAAGGGATTTCTTGCTAGGGCTGGGCTGAATATATATCATGGGCACTTCTGACCAGTTGGTAGATCCCAGATCTTAAGGGGGGTACTGACGGAGCGATACTCTAAGCAATCTGACTAGATTGGTTAGGTTTTCAGCAAGATCTGTCCGTGTGTACCCCCCAGAGCGACAGCGCTGCGCGGCTCCACACGTCGCTATCGCTGCTGCCAGATTGGCCTCAATCTAGCAGGTCACTCATTTCACCCGCTGGGTGAAATGAGCCCCCCCCCGCAGTTCGCTCAGCACACATCTCTCCCCTGATCTGCCGGTGAGTATTGGCCTTTAGGGTTCAAACAGAATGAAGCAAGTAATTATATGTCCCTGCTGGTCTGGCAGTCAAACCCTTCAGAAGCCTAAGTACAAACCATAAATTCTGGTTTTGGAAGGGTTAAAAGCTACAAGGGCGGGTGTGTGCCATGAGTAGTTGCTAGGACAGATAAATGTGCCTGTCTTAATGGAATCCAGTATTCACTCTTCAAAGGGAATACAGTAGCTTTGTGCTAGGAGTGGTCACATCTAATGCTCATGCGGTCTCCCCCACTGAGTTCACCTGAACTTCACAGTAGTGATGAGCGGGTTCAGTTTCTCGGAAACCGAACCCCCCCGAACTTCACGCTTTTTACACGGGTCCGAGGCAGACTCGGATCTTCCCGCCTTGCTCGTTTAACCCGAGCGCGCCCGAACGTCATCATCCCGCTGTCGGATTCTCGCGAGGCTCGGATTCTATCGCGAGACTCGGATTCTATATAAGGAGCCGCGCGTCGCCGCCATTTTCACACGTGCATTGAGATTGATAGGGAGAGGACGTGGCTGGCGTCCTCTCCGTTTAGAGTAGACTAGAGAGTAGTAGAGACACTTGATTTACTAATTTTGGGGAGCATATTAGGAGTACTACTTGCTGATAGTGTGACCAGTGACCACCACCAGTTTAATTAATCCGTTCTCTGCCTGAAAAAAAACGATACACAGTGTGACACAGTCACATACCATAGCTGTGCTCAGCCTCAGTGTGCCCTCAGTGTGCTGCATCATCTATGTAATACTGTATATCTGACTGTGCTGAGTGCTCACTGCTCACACAGCTTAATTGTGGGGGAGACTGGGGAGCAGTTATAGCAGGAGTACATATTTTAACAGTGCACACTTTTGCTGCCAGAGTGCCAGTGTGACTGACCAGTGACCACTGACCACCAGTATATTGTGATTGTCTGCCTGAAAAAGTTAAATACTCGTCGTGTGGTGTTTTTATTCTATAAACGCATTCTGCTGACAGTGTCCAGCAGGTCCGTCATTATATAATATATACCTGTCCGGCTGCAGTAGTGATATATATATATTTTTTATATCATTATCATCCAGTCTATATTAGCACTGCAGCAGACGCAGTACGGTAGTCCACGGCTGTAGCTACCTCTGTGTCGGCAGTCGCTCGTCCATCCATAATTGTATACCACCTACCCGTGGTGTTTTTTTTTTTTTTCTATCTTCTTGATACTAGTAGCTTACTTTAGGAGTCTGCAGTGCTGAGCTGACAGTGTCCAGCAGGTCCGTCATTATATAATATATACCTGTCCGGCTGCAGTAGTGATATATATATATATATTTTATATCATTATCATCCAGTCTATATTAGCAGCAGACGCAGTATGGTAGTCCACGGCTGTAGCTACCTCTGTGTCGGCAGTCGCTCGTCCATCCATAAGTATACTAGTATCCATCCATCTCCATTGTTTACCTGAGGTGCCTTTTAGTTGTGCCTATTAAAATATGGAGAACAAAAATGTTGAGGTTCCAAAATTAGGGAAAGATCAAGATCCACTTCCACCTCGTGCTGAAGCTGCTGCCACTAGTCATGGCCGAGACGATGAAATGCTAGCAACGTCGTCTGCCAAGGCCGATGCCCAATGTCATAGTACAGAGCATGTAAAATCCAAAACACCAAATATCAGTAAAGAAAGGACTCAAAAATCTAAAATAAAATTGTCGGAGGAGAAGCGTAAACTTGCCAATATGCCATTTACCACACGGAGTGGCAAGGAACGGCTGAGGCCCTGGCCTATGTTCATGGCTAGTGGTTCAGCTTCACATGAGGATGGAAGCACTCAGCCTCTCGCTAGAAAAATGAAAAGACTCAAGCTGGCAAAAGCACCGCAAAGAACTGTGCGTTTTTCGAAATCACAAATCCACAAGGAGAGTCCAATTGTGTCGTTTGCGATGCCTGACCTTCACAACACTGGACGTGAAGAGCATGCGCCTTCCACCATTTGCACGCCCCCTGCAAGTGCTGGAAGGAGCACCCGCAGTCCAGTTCCTGATAGATTGAAGATGTCAGTGTTGAAGTACACCAGGATGAGGAGGATATGGGTGTTGCTGGGGAGGAAATTGACCAGGAGGATTCTGATGGTGAGGTGGTTTGTTTAAGTCAGGCACCCGGGGAGACACCTGTTGTCCGTGGGAGGAATAGGGCCATTGACATGCCTGGTGAAAATACCAAAAAAATCAGCTCTTCGGTGTGGAAGTATTTCAACAGAAATGCGGACAACATTTGTCAAGCCGTGTGTTGCCTTTGTCAAGCTGTAATAAGTAGGGGTAAGGACGTTAACCACCTCGGAACATCCTCCCTTATACGTCACCTGCAGCGCATTCATCATAAGTCAGTGACAAGTTCAAAAACTTTGGGCGACAGCGGAAGCAGTCCACTGACCAGTAAATCCCTTCCTCTTGTAACCAAGCTCACGCAAACCACCCCACCAACTCCCTCAGTGTCAATTTCCTCCTTCCCCAGGAATGCCAATAGTCCTGCAGGCCATGTCACTGCCACTGGCAATTCTGACGAGTCCTCTCCTGCCTGGGATTCCTCCGATGCATCCTTGCGTGTAACGCCTACTGCTGCTGGCGCTGCTGTTGTTGCTGCTGGGAGTCGATGGTCATCCCAGAGGGGAAGTCGTACTCGCAAGACCACTTTTACTACTTCCACCAAGCAATTGACTGTCCAACAGTCCTTTGCGAGGAAGATGAAATATCACAGCAGTCATCCTGCTGCAAAGCGGATAACTGAGGCCTTTTCATCCTGGGCGGTGAGAAACGTGGTTCCGGTATCCATCATTACTGCAGAGGCAACTAGAGACTTGTTGGAGGTACTGTGTCCCCGGTACCAAATACCATCTAGGTTCCATTTCTCTAGGCAGGCGATACCGAAAATGTACACAGACCTCAGAAAAAGACACACCAGTGTCCTAAAAAATGCAGTTGTACCCAATGTCCACTTAACCACGGACATGTGGACAAGTGGAGCAGGGCAGGCTCAGGACTATATGACTGTGACAGCCCACTGGGTAGATGTATGGACTCCCGCCGCAAGAACAGCAGCGGCGGCACCAGTAGCAGCATCTCGCAAATGCCAACTCTTTCCTAGGCAGGCTACGCTTTGTATCACCGCTTTCCAGAATACGCACACAGCTAAAAACCTCTTACGGAAACTGAGGAAGATCATCGCAGAATGGCTTACCCCAATTGGACTCTCCTGTGGATTTGTGGCATCGGACAACGCCAGCAATATTGTGTGTGCATTAAATCTGGGCAAATTCCAGCACGTCCCATGTTTTGCACATACCTTGAATTTGGTGGTGCAGAATTATTTAAAAAACGAGAGGGGCGTGCAAGAGATGCTGTCGGTGGCCAGAAGAATTGCGGGACACTTTCGGCGTACAGGCACCACGTACAGAAGACTGGAGCACCACCAAAAACGCCTGAACCTGCCCTGCCATCATCTGAAGCAAGAAGTGGTAACGAGGTGGAATTCAACCCTCTATATGCTTCAGAGGTTGGAGGAGCAGCAAAAGGCCATTCAAGCCTATACAACTGAGCACGATATAGGAGGTGGAATGCACCTGTCTCAAGCGCAGTGGAGAATGATTTCAACGTTGTGCAAGGTTCTGCAACCTTTTGAACTTGCCACACGTGAAGTCAGTTCAGACACTGCCAGCCTGAGTCAGGTCATTCCCCTCATCAGGCTTTTGCAGAAGAAGCTGGAGACATTGAAGGAGGAGCTAACACAGAGCGATTCCGCTAGGCATGTGGGACTTGTGGATGGAGCCCTTAATTCGCTTAACAAGGATTCACGGGTGGTCAATCTGTTGAAATCAGAGCACTACATTTTGGCCACCGTGCTCGATCCTAGATTTAAAACCTACCTTGGATCTCTCTTTCCGGCAGACACAAGTCTGCTGGGGTTCAAAGAACTGCTGGTGACAAAATTGTCAAGTCAAGCGGAACGCGACCTGTCAACATCTCCTCCTTCACATTCTCCCGCAACTGGGGGTGCGAGGAAAAGGCTCAGAATTCCGAGCCCACCCGCTGGCGGTGATGCAGGGCAGTCTGGAGCGACTGCTGATGCTGACATCTGGTCCGGACTGAAGGACCTGACAACGATTACGGACATGTCGTCTACTGTCACTGCATATGATTCTCTCCCCATTGAAAGAATGGTGGAGGATTATATGAGTGACCGCATCCAAGTAGGCACGTCAGACAGTCCGTACTTATACTGGCAGGAAAAAGAGGCAATTTGGAGGCCCTTGCACAAACTGGCTTTATTCTACCTAAGTTGCCCTCCCACAAGTGTGTACTCCGAAAGAGTGTTTAGTGCCGCCGCTCACCTTGTCGGCAATCGGCGTACGAGGTTACATCCAGAAAATGTGGAGAAGATGATGTTCATTAAAATGAATTATAATCAATTCCTCCGTGGAGACATTCACCAGCAGCAATTGCCTCCACAAAGTACACAGGGAGCTGAGATGGTGGATTCCAGTGGGGACGAATTGATAATCTGTGAGGAGGGGGATGTACACGGTGATATATCGGAGGATGATGATGAGGTGGACATCTTGCCTCTGTAGTGCAAGGAGAGATTAATTGCTCTTTTTTGGTGGGGGTCCAAACCAACCCGTCATTTCAGTCACAGTCGTGTGGCAGACCCTGTCACTGAAATGATGGGTTGGTTAAAGTGTGCATGTCCTGTTTATACAACATAAGGGTGGGTGGGAGGGCCCAAGGACAATTCCATCTTGCACCTCTTTTTTTTCTTTCATTTTTCTTTGCGTCATGTGCTGTTTGGGGGGTGTTTTTTGGAAGGGCCATCCTGCGTGACACTGCAGTGCCACTCCTAGATGGGCCAGGTGTTTGTGTTGGCCACTAGGGTCGCTTAGCTTACTCACACAGCTACCTCATTGCGCCTCTTTTTTTCTTTGCGTCATGTGCTGTTTGGGGAGTGTTTTTTGGAAGGGCCATCCTGCGTGACACTGCAGTGCCACTCCTAGATGGGCCAGGTGTTTGTGTCGGCCACTAGGGTCGCTTAGCTTAGCCATCCAGCGACCTCGGTGCAAATTTTAGGACTAAAAATAATATTGTGAGGTGTTCAGAATAGACTGAAAATGAGTGGAAATTATGGTTATTGAGGTTAATAATACTTTGGGATCAAAATGACCCCCAAATTCTATGATTTAAGCTGTTTTTTAGGGTTTTTTTAAAAAAACACCCGAATCCAAAACACACCCGAATCCGACAAAAAAAATTCGGTGAGGTTTTGCCAAAACGCGTTCGAACCCAAAACACGGCCGCGGAACCGAACCCAAAACCAAAACACAAAACCCGAAAAATTTCCGGTGCTCATCACTACTTCACAGTAAGATTATTTAGGGTTTTTTTTAAACTTTTTATTCTTGTTTACTTGAAATCAATCTTTGCATTCCATAATTGTACGTCTTGTTTATTTACCTTTGTTTTTCTTTGTAACTTAACCCTGGAGTTATTTTCTCAATAAATCCTAAAAATGTATCAGCGTTATCTCTGTGCTCTATTAATTCAGGTGCCTGGAGAGGCCCATGCTACATGTGTGTAATAACTGTCGATTTTGTAAGTATGATTTAAGTGTTTGGCAAACACAAGTGTCATTCTATTACTCTTCGTGGTGGCAGCTTGAGTAAAACCCACGTCACGACCACCCACCTATGTTAGGTTGGCATATCTAAGCACTGGGGCGCAGTGCTGTGACAGCTAGTAAAAATAATGTTTTGCCATCTGCCTACATGATCTATCTAGCTTGACCAGTATTATTAACTAGGAACATGTGGCTGCCCGTCAAACAGTGTCCTAAGTCTCCTGACTATAATATGGGTGCCCGTTAAACAGTGCCCTGACTTTCCCTTCCGGCAGTCCTGTATGAAATGGCCCATGAATCACCATGGGATGGACTTATGCTGGATCCAAAACCAGAAAGATTTGACACTGGGATGATGACGTTTGCCTTGATTTGGAATCCAAGCCCCCCCCCCCCCTCCCCCTCCCTACCACCTTACATGTCTCTACACTATGTAGTTTAGTGTATTTGTCTCTGTCCCCCACTCCACACCCCATGTGTGTCTTTGCCCTGCCTTCACTCCACATGTATGCCTCTGTCCCCTGTCTCTTTTTTCCTCTGTCACATTATCCCATCTTTATCCCCACCCCATCTATTTCCCAACCTTCTTCTCTTATCTAGAAGAATCATTCACTTTGCTCTTATGCCACACCTTCACCCTTTCCTCGTCTTCCACTTCTCTCCTCTGTCTTTCCTTCTTCATCTTCTGTATGTTGTGCAGAGTCATTGCCGGGAACAAGGGACACACAGGGCCGATGTGTTTTTGTGTGAAGGCAAGTGTGTGGTTTTTTTTTTACATTGGGAGAGGGGGGGGGGGGGGGGGAGCCCTTTGAAGTGTTTGCTATGGGGCCCACAAACTTCTAGTTACCCCCCTGTCTTAGCGTATGCATCATCAAAGTACTTTACTGAGGTGTTAGCAGTGTCGGACGGGCCCACAGGGGCACGGGAAAACCCACAGGGGCATGGCTCACCCTATGGTACTGGCCACACCCCTTAAACTTGGGCCCCTACCCATCATGCCCCAGTCTGACACTGGGTATTAGCGTCTTTAACAGTCCACATTTATTTACATGAAAAGAACAGTAAAAGGACGTTTTTGAAGATTCTAGATTGATTTAAACCAAATTAATACATTTAGCAATTGGCAAAGCACATGGGATATCCCCAATGACTGAAATTACTAAAATGTATCCAATCTCAAGCTCCTATTTATTTTCTGTTGACATTCCTCTCTGCTAACAGTCTAAGTAAAGACTATTACAAGCAAGGAATGGCAGCCTGCTTCTTTAAGGCATTTAAAACACCTGACATGGTTCATCTGACTGAATTCAAACAACTAATAAAATAAAAAAATAATAATAATAATAATAATAATAATAATAATAATAATAATAATAATAATAATAATAATAATAATAATATAAAAAAAAAGACTAAAAGTATTTAAATGTAATTGATTCTAATATTTAGATTTCTATAACAATTTTCCTTTACAATCCATAAGGCATGTATACATTACCAGGGCCGTTTCTAGCCAATTTGGCTCCCAGTGCGAGATTTCAAAATGCCCCCCCCCCCCATTGCTATAAAAAAAATATTCCTCCCCCATAGCTATAAAAAGAAAAAGCATGCGCACGCCTTCGTCACGCGCACTCCCGCAAGGGGGCGTGGCCTGATTAAAATGGTAGTGGTCTCATTAAAGTGGGCGTGGCCTCATCTGATATCATCATGGCCACCACAGGGAAAAAAAATGTAAATCAAAAGTCCCCATTTTACACATTACAGCAGGCAAGTGTCCCCATTTTACACAGTACGGCAGGCAAGTGTCCCCATTTTACACAGTACGGCAGGCAAGTGTCCCCATTTTACACAGTACGGCAGGCAAGTGTCCCCATTTTACACAGTGCGGCAGGCAGGTGTCCCCATTTTACACAGTACGGCAGGCAGGTGTCCCCATTTTACACAGTACGGCAGGCAAGTGTCCCCATTTTACACAGTGCCGCAGGCAAGTGTCCCCATTTTACACAGTACGGCAGGCAGGTGTCCCCATTTTAAACAGTGTGGCAGGCAGGTGTCCCCATTTTAAACAGTGCGGCAGGCAGGTGTCAAGTGGGGGGAAGGAAGGGAGATGGAGAGAGAGAGACTACTTACATAGAAGATCTTCCCGCTGTTCGGGTCGGGCCCCCTCACCTCCCTCGCGCCAGCCGCCTCCTCCTTCCAGGCTTGTCTGCTCCTCCTCCCTCTTGAGTACTCCTGCTCGGGGGGTGGGGTTTCACGGAATGACGCGATTGCTTCGTGACGTCACGACGCAAATGCGTCATTCTGCGAAACTCCACCCCCTGAGCAGGAGTGCTCGGGAAGAGGGGGAGATAAGGACACGCAAAGTGCCGCGGCGGGTGCCCAGTGCTGTTGCACGGCTCGGCCGCCGCTAGAAACAGCACTGTACATTACATACTGTAGTAGTTAGAAATATATGTAATAGAGATAGATATTAAGCTATTACTGTAAAATAGTCATATTGCTATATTTTATAAATGTATATTATATTAATACATTATTATTATTATTATTATTATTATTATTATTATTATTATTATTATTATGCACTAGTGATAAAGTATTACAGTATTATTATTATAATAAATAATAATAATAATATTATTATGCACTAGGGATACAGTATTAATATATGAATTTATTTAAGCAAATAAGATCTGTATAAACAATTAGTTATTATGGGGTTTATTTGCAGTTGGTCATATGTTTGTTGTACTGCACATGTGCTATGCCTATGGCCCTCATTCCGAGTTGATCGCTCGCTAGCTACTTTTAGCAGCCATGCTAATGCATATTCTCCGCCCACGGGGGAGTGTATTTTAGCATAGCAGGAGTGTGAACGCCTGTGCAGCAGAGCGGCTGCAAACACATTTTGTGCAAAACAAGACCAGCCCTGTAGTTACTTATCCTGTGCGATGATTGCTGCGACGAATGACACGGTAATGATGTCAGACACCCGCCCAGCAAATGCCCGGCCACCCCTGCATTTTTCCAAGCACTCCCAGAAAACGGTCAGTTGACCCCTAGAAACTCCCACTTCTATTCTTTGTTCCTTTATTATATTATGTACATACTGTATAGGTTGCAGTAATGCAACTTTTCCATTTACCGCTAGCACTGTCAATCCTCACCACCATGCTTTATCTACACTATTACTACGCTATGGTGGTACACAAGTATATATACACACTTGTTACAGTATGTCAGACATACCCCAGGCGAAGTAAATAAGAAAATAAATTATTTGATGTGCTCCCTCTACCTATGTATATTCGATATCCAGCCATGATCCCGGCAGACAAAATACGCCAGAATTCCAACACCGATCAGAATGCTGTCGCAGGCATAGCAAGTAGAGGTACAATCCCAGCTAAGTAATCCCAACTGCTGGGATCCTGAAAAGTGTTTGTTCGCCCGCTGGGCAGGTAAGCCTTGGGGGGGATTAAGTTTAAACTGCAAATGGAAAGTTACAGTTAGGATGCAGGGAGGGGGAGTTAGGGTTAGGCTGGGGGAGGGGGGGGGGAGGGTTAGGGTTAGGCTGCGGTAAGGGAGGGTTAGGGGTATTGGGGAAAGGTAAGTACCTTCCCTTGGTGGGATTCTCACCATCGGGATTACTTATGTAACCCTTTATTAGTTTTTAACTGAATTTAATACTTATGCAAAGCAATGTATTATTAACTTTTTTTAAATATATGTATATAAAAGAGAATTGATAGAAACTTAAAGAGTTAATATAGTATAGAGATTTATGGGTAATACTATTGTAGTGTTCTGGTGCAATTGCATAAGGAGAGGCTTCTGGATGCTTCTGGACGTCCTTGCACCAGAACTGAGGCAAGGACTGAGGAGGCTTGTGGGAGAGGCAGAAGAGCCTCACGGACAGAACTTCAGCATATATAAGATGGGCCCAAGCAGGAAAGGTGCTGTAACTGCAGAGTAAGGAAAGCTTACCTGCAGAGAGAGGCCCGCCTCTGCATCTGAAGTAGAAGCCAAAGCACTTAGTCTATCTGGAGCCAGCGGTCTGTGTTTTTGTGTGACCCTGGCAGAATCCATGGACTGAGGGGGAGGTGATTTTGCTGAGATGGCCCCAATACCCACTTCACAGCCTCTCAGATGAAAATGAGGAGGCGGTGTCATACAAAAATGATGTTACACTCAGAGACATCCTTAAATTTGTGATGGGCACACTCATTGGTGCCCATCATCCCCAAGATCCCAGCGCCCTAGGCAGCTGCCTAATAGTAGAGTTGACTCTGTAGCTAAGAAACTCACTTTACAAGAAGTAAAGTTTACGGACTATAGGGCAGTCATCAGAGGCAAGGGAAGGAAAGCGCACTAGCTGCCATGATCTTTACAGTATATTTTGCATAGGGGGCAGTAAACAGCTACAGTCTACTGACACAGCCTACAGCAGAGGAGCTGCGTTCTGTCAGCTACATTTGGAGCTAGAAAGCAGTTTCACCTCCTCCGGCTCACCTAACCCAGGGAGATGCCGGGTGCCTGCTGAGATTGTGTTACCGGCGGGCGCCCGGCTCCTTCCTCTCAGCAGCAGCTGGCGGCAGGAGCTCACTGGTGAGCTCCGGCTTCTGGCTCCCGAGTCGCGCAGAATGCACTATGGGAGAGACGTCATAACGTCTCTCCCATAGATCCGAGGAGCAGGCGCCAGGCGGGGGTCAGCAGTGGTCCAGAAGCAGGAACAGGGCTGGTGAGTATTGTGTTTTTTTTTTTTTTTAGTGTGTGTGTAAGTGGCACTACTAAGGGAACTGGGGGCAAATCACCTGGGGGCATATCTACTGTGGTGCAAAACTACTGGGGCATATATACTGGGGACAAACCAACTGGGGGCATATCTACTGGGGTCAAACCACCTGGGGGCAAATCTGCTGTGGTGCAAAACTACTGTGGGCATATATACTGGGGGCATATCTACTGGGGTGCAACCAACTAGGGGCATATCTACTAAGGGCAAACCAACTGGGGGCATATATACTGGGGTGCAAAACTACTGAGGGTATATCTACTAAAGGCAAACCAACCAGGGGCAAACCACCTGGGGGCATATCTACTGTGGTGCAAAACTACTGGGGGCATATATACTGGGGACAGACCAACTGGGGGCATATAAATTGGGGCATTTCTATAGGGGGGGTGTACCTACGTCTTTGTACACTGATGTTTGGATTCGATTGAGGTTCTGCTGGGTAGATGAAGAAGACACAAACAAATCGTGAAAGTGACATATCAAATTTTCATGATCTACATATTCCTATCCTTTTCTGAACATTGTTTCCATTTCTGGAACGTATGCTATGTCTGTTTAATAATTGAACAAGGGTTATAAGTAGTGTCCTTCCTAAATAACATAAACCTTCAGAGTTCGGGGAGAGCCACTCATAAACCTTTCTTCCACATATATTAATGAGCTCTTTATCTGCAATGTGTGAATAGCCATTGTCTGATTGTTCCTGATTACCTCCGAACTCCATAACTACTAGACCTTTGATTTTTCTCTGGATTTAACAAACTGATCAGCTATTCCTGGGATCCTATAAGGAAATCACTCCTTCCTCCATAACCAGTTCCAGTCCCACACTCGACTCCTCATAAAAAAACCTCGCAAAAATAGAATGTCCTGAAAAAAAATGTTTGTCAGCGGGAAAGAGAGAAAAGAGAAATAGAACAAAACAACTCTTGTTCATAAAAAATCAATTACAATGACTGGTCTTTCTGCAATCCTTTAGTACGCTCAAGTAGTGTTCAACAGCGCCGCCTCTCAGTCTTCACGGAACAGAGTCTCTGGTGATACTTTTGCGATCTCACTACATTTACGAGTTCCTCACGGACTACCGACTTTCCTGCAATGGGAATCGTGGACCCAAGTCTCTCTCTCGGCTACTTTCACTGGGATAGTGCTGTCAGCAAAACTTTGTACAGTCCTTCCCACCTGTCTATTAGGCAACCTGAGCATAAGAACAATCACACAGTCTCTTGGTTCACAATCAAGACAGTTAGTATTTGGCATACCAGCAATCAACAGTTTCAAGTTCTTTTGTCAAGTTCTCAAATGCTGGCTCATCTCGATAAAGTACTGTACTGACACCTCATTGGTGTATTTTTGATCATTGTGCGGATCAATCATGACATGAGGTTGTCTTCCAAAACCCCAAAAAAACACAAATACCAAAACAAAAACAAAAACAAATTTCGAAGAGGGTGATTCGTTAAGTGAAGATCTGGGAGTGGTTCCAATGCTACATAATACTAGTGGCAGTATCTATGATCACAATAGTACAATTTCAAGCTTTGCTCCTACTTTTAGGGGTACCATTATCTACACACAAATTTCTGCGCAATTTTTTCTTTGCGGTAAACACAGCAGCATCCGTGGCGGCAGGAAATGCCTCTACCCAGTTTAAGAAAACATCAGTGCACACCAATACATAACAATAATTCCTAAAGGGTGTTAACTGTACGAAGTTGTTGTGTGTTTGCAATGTAGAGTACCATGAGCATAACTCAAAAAAGAAAAAAAAAGAAAAAAACATCTCTAGAGGAGAGAGAAGAAGAAAATGAAAAAGAAAATGTCAGGTTTGCCATTCACCAACAGGCATATCAGTGTCTATACAAAATTTCCCTTCACCAGTATTCTCATCCTTCCTCCACCCTTTGTGCATGACAAGGCACACTGCAGTAATACTGGTGTTGTCGTGCTGGTGAGATATACTGGGTTCGGGCAGAACTCTGAAGGACCTAGGCATGTGGAGTTTGAACTGTAGTTGGGTCCATGTATTGTACCACCCTGTGTGAACGCAAAAGATGAAGAGGAAACTGTGGAGAAACAGAATAGAGGTTGGTGACAAATGAGTTTGTAGAGGTGGAGAAGATTTTACTAAAAATGAAAACTGGATTGGGCACTACGGGGAAGTGATTCTCTACTTGGTCTACTCCCCTTAAAAAAAATTCTGTGTTTATCGTATCGCTATTGGGACTATCCCAGTCATCAATCCAGTGTCCTGTCCATCCTAAGTTCATAGGGAACCCGGTATCTGTGAGATGATTTCCTCTACCTGTGATGGACATGCATCTAGAACAGTGAAATGTAACATTAGTCTTCGTGGGTGTCTAACATACTTTGTACTTCCTGAGCGGGAGCACATTATATGTATATCATATCTAACAAAGCTCCTGTTAAGTTAATCAGGGGCCATTTCTGCTAGGAAAAAGAAGCAAAAGTTTAGAGGCCCCATCTTAACCCCAGCAAGTTTTGTCAAAGAGTAAAGTTGCATTTATTTTGTTCTTCCCATTAGCCGAATCTGTGTTTTCTATATGGCTCGTGATTCCTTACTATATGTCCCTTGGTCCCGTCTATGTGTTTAATAATGTGGCTTGTGTTTTCTGTCTAGGGGGTCTATATTGACTATGTGTCCTACTACTCCTACAATCTCTAGCAAAATGCCCTTCCTTCCTACAAGTGTAACATATTATTGACCATTAGGGATCTGGGGTTTGGACTGATGGGTCTTTCCTGTGTGTGCCTGTATACTTACCGTCCTGAACCTCTCCACCTGTTGTTCTCTGCGCCTAGCACTATTCTTGTGATGTTCAGTAGCACACTCTTTAAGATTAGCTACTGAGACCCCTTTCCAATTTGGCAAAGAAGTCTGCACCCTAACTCTCAATGCCTTATTGAGCCCGTCCATTAGCACAGAGACAGCCACCTCCCATTTGCCGAATTAGTGTTTACCAGTGATCTTATCCAGATGGAGAGTTTTCTATTACTGCAAAAGACACGAAAAAAAAGTTTAACAAGCTTCTAGGTCATGCGAAGTATTCATTAAATCCTTCTCATCCCATATTAAGGGTCTGTACATGGTCCAACAAACATTTCCGAGCTCATCTTGATGGGGGGCATTACTAGGAATGAATACTTCTTATATGGTAACTGAAAGAAATACCCGGGGGTTACCTTGTCTCTGTCCGATTTCCTACTGGCAAATACTAATGTGCGGACAGGTTTTTCTCCATTTCTGACGTTAATTTCTTGCTTTTTGTTTTATTTTTGGGTTTTACTATATATGTACACGAATGATACCATACTTACCAGTTCCACTGGTCTCAGCCACTTCCCCCGCAGGCTACTGCTCTTCTTTTACCGGTTGGATACTCCTCTGAGTGCATAAGAGATGGCTGAAAACAATCAGGTCACCTTCTCCTCCTAAATAAAACTTCAACATTCATTAGTACATATATAGGTTACAGTCATATTTTTCATATTTTTATTATTTTCTATAGTTTGTATGCTGGCCGTAACTGCTTCCACATCTACATATGGCGGTGTACTTGCATTCTCTTTTTTTCTTCCTACTTGTTTATTGTTGCTACAAGTTCAAACAGTTCTTATATTTCCAGTCTTGTCTTATATGACTTTGGTTAGACATACCACCTGCAATACCTTAGGATCAAACTCACCAACCCCTCTTGCTGCCACAGGTTTAAACAATTTGTATGTCTGACCCTTTGTTTTCTGGATTTTATCAGACGTATTTTAATACCTACATTCTGCAGTACCTCTGGTTCAAGCTGCCCACCCTAGGGAATGATGCCCTATCTTCCGCAGTCATACGTACCCATTCGTCACAATAAACTTCAGCGTGTGGACCATATTTCTCACACATTATAAACCTCGCGGACTCCTTGGGCCGCAACTCTTCTGCCTGAACCCTGGCTACCATACGTTCCTTAGTTGAGCAACTGGCTCCCATAATTGTGGGCCTTTTCCCACAGACACCAAAATACTCAATATAAGCCGACGGTGAAAGTACTCCAAGCGCTTTCACCCACTCTCGCCCACGTTGGCCGGTACTACCATACACTGTCGATAGCGAAGGCGATGTACCCAACTTAGGGCCCCTAATTGACCTATATTTACTGGAAGATTTTAGGAGTAACTTACCTTTTCCAGTAATTATCTGCCATTGGAGATTTTCCTGAGTGAGACCAGCGAAAACTCCCTTTATGCACTTGTACACAAATCACGCTTGCGTATGCTCTAAACAGCGATAATGATACCTTGATTATACGCAGAGCTCATAAAGGGGTTGCGCTATGTATCGCACCCACAAACACGCGGCCCAATCGCACAGCGTACAAGTACTTGTTACCTATCTGCCCTACGACCACTGGAATCAAATCACAAGCTGCGAAACCTCAGCCGGAGCGTATCAACAAAACTATATGGGTCACCAAGGTCACAATTCACAATTCCCTACCATGCTCCTGTGTAAGTCTCCTCACGACTTACCTATTCCAAATCTATACTAACGTGAGTCAGCCGCCTCACGCCGCCAAGCCTTCACTCACTTGGTGTACCAACGACGGGATCCCGAATTCCCGGGGTTCAATACGTTCTCTCCTACTTTCACTCACTCAAATATGCTTTGTTTTTCTGTACAGAAAATTTTTCACTCGTTCTGATCGGCAGCTTTACCCCCAGAGGCAATACAGTTTTTAAACTAAATTTTAGTATAACCTGCTTTTGAAATCAGATAGTTATGTGCTATTGTATTAAATGTCTACTATCCCACCTTAATTGAACAAATTTTGTGTGGTTTTATTATGCGCACACAACCCTATGCAAGCTTGCGTAATTACGCAACCGTGCGTACCCCTATGCCATGTGTGCGGCCTTGCGCCACGTGCACATTTTTGTACGCTGTCCTGACGTTTCGTACCACGTGCACCAATGTGCACACGCAATAAAACAAATCACACAACTCTATAAATGTGAGCAATACTAACTATAATCGCTCACTTAACACAACACCCAGTTTTTTTCTTAACAATCAGGCCAGAACTGCATTTCATGTCTATAATTACGCCCTTAAATACATTTATTTAAAATGTATCTGTATAGCAAACAAATGTATCCGATTTCAGACAGATCTATAATGACTGCAATAATCTATAATTTAAATGATATGATTCAGATTGGATAGCTATCTTGCAGAACATACACATATAAATATACACATACTTATAATAATATTATATATATGTACAATTCACTGGCCTCCTATGAGACACCTTACCTCTAATTTGCATATCAAAGATATTTTCTTTTCACTGCTAAAATAAAAAGTAGTTACACAGGTTAATTTGCATTTCAATGGCTATCCTCCATAGTAATCAGATTCTACAAGTCTTGGAAGAAAAAAAAAAAAAAAACTCTTTCTTTCCTTTTTCTATCTGTGTGCAACCCCCCACTTGATGTAAAGTAATTACGCACAGACAAGAAGGGGGGGGGGGGAAACAAAACACTTATCTCACCATTTACTCTCACTAGGCCTAATTGAAACTATTTGTAATTGACTATGACATGGGTTAAATAAATGCATTGGTTACTCATAAATGGTGCTTGATGTGACGAAGGAAACTGATTGTTCTGAGCAGACTGAAAATCAGCTATTTAGAAAGTGACCTTCCTAAAATGGCCACTGCTCCTCCCCCTTCCACATCCATGAGGTTTACACAAGATGGTGGACAGGCCATGTGGTTAGTCCAAAATGGAGGACAGACCATGCGGCTTCCTTTGTCACAAAGAAATCACAAATTATACAAGCACCAGAAGTTACTTTAGGCCTGAGTTTAAAAAAAAAAAAACTATATCAAGGCTATGCAGCAACTTTTAAATGTACTTTTAAATCTAGTTAACAGATAAACAATCCAATCTGAATCAAACACAATATGACTTATTTGAACTTTGTTTTGCAACAATAAAAATACATTTTAGCATTTTAAATATTATGAGAAACACATTGTCCCTTGAATTTTCATATCATCGTCTTACTGATAACACAACAATACACGTGGATGTTATTCGTCAGCGTTGCGATGCGTCCATCGTTATCCGGTTGATCACAGCCGTGTTTGTAATGTACAGTGCACCATTAAGACCGTGATATTGCGGACGAGCCCTCATCTGTGAATACCAAATTGCTTTCTAACAAATATTTAAAATGCCCACTCTAATATATATTGTAGACGCCTGCACATCTTATTACCATGTGCCATGAATGTGCGCTATATATCGCAAAACACTGCATCCCATAAGAGAAAATAATACACCCACACATTATCTGAGTGCCAAAGCTCATTGATGTATATATTTGTTATTAAAAGGATATGTATTCAATATATCACAATGTACAGTATACATATAGGCCCTCATTCCGAGTTGATCGGTCGCAAGGCGAATTTAGCAGAGTTACACACGCTAAGCCGCCGCCTACTGGGAGTGAATCTTAGCTTCTTAAAATTGCGACCGATGTATTCGCAATATTGCGATTACTAACTACTTAGCAGTTTCAGAGTAGCTCCAGACTTACTCTGCCTGTGCGATCAGTTCAGTGCTTGTCGTTCCTGGTTGACGTCACAAACACACCCAGCGTTCGCCCAGGCACTCCCACCGTTTCTCCAGCCACTCCTGCGTTTTTTCCGGAAACGGTAGCGTTTTCAGCCACACGCCCATAAAACGCCGTGTTTCCGCCCAGTAACACCCATTTCCTGTCAATCACATTACGTTCGCCGGAGCGATGAAAAAGCCGTGAGTAAAAATACTTTCTACATAGCAAAGTTACTTGGCGCAGTCGCAGTGCGAACATTGCGCATGCGTACTAAGCGGATTTTCATTGCGATGCGATGAAAAATACCGAGCGAACAACTCGGAATGAGGGCCATAGTTACATGGTTACAATTTATACAGTAAGCAGTTAATACATACAGTTACAGGCCAGCGATACAATTACCATTCCCTCAATGCATCCTCCTCTTAATATATCTCTCTCTCTCAGCAAATAAATACAGGAACTGGTCTGGCAACATCTCCACCATCGTCTGGGACGAAAAAGCAACTAACTCCTGTGTGTCTCTGTAATGTGTTATCTAGTTTGGGGGAGTGCACACATCTAGTCTAAGGGAGGGAACTTTCTCATTCACGATGAGTCACTGGTTTGTTCGTATGCTAACCAGGTTCAGCCTTGAAGACAATCAAAGGGGCTGGCCTGAGTTTCCTGTCCATTGTCCTAATAAGAGTGATTTTAGCTTTCATACATTTAATCATAACTACTTGTTGCAATGTCCTACAACTTAATAACAAGTATCAAATGAATCTACACATTAATATGGTTGATGTAATACCAAATACGACAGATCTATCTTGCTTTGTTCCAATAATACACATACATGATGTTACTCCATTTTATCATTTTAAATCATTATGATGTCTGGCGCTTGATATGTTATAATTATGTGCTGTATTAAATATGTGTCGAATCCATCTCTGTGGCATGTCCGTGTAAATGCCTATGTTACCATATATTGCTGTGCTCGCTGCGAGTATTTGCAAGTATAGCGACTTATATGTGTGGAGTCTGTATGTTCTTTCTATGTAATATTTTTGACTTCGACAAGGCATAACTACAGGGGGCATATCTACTGGGGGCATAACTACAGGGGGCAGAACTACTAGGGGTAGAACTACTGGGGACATAACTATGGGGGCATTACTACTCGGGCAATACTACACGGGGGCATTTCATAGGGTCACTTAATAAGGGGCAACACCCCTGGGGACATAAGGGGCACTACTACTGAGAGCACTGTATAAGGGGCACCAATACTATGAGCTCTACATAAGGGGTACTACCACTGTGTGCACTACCACTACAGTGGGCATTTCATTAGGGGCACTACTACTGAGGGCATTGTATAAGGGGCACTACTGCTGTGTGCATTATGTGTATGTGGGGTGCTACTACTGTGGGCTTTGTGTATAAGGGGCACTAATGTGTGTCATACCATGAATAAGGGACAATACTATGTGGTGTAATGTGAATAAGATTGTGCTACTGTGTGGTGTAATTTGAACTGGGCTACTATTGGGTGATCACGCCCCCTTTTTGAGACCACACCCTATTTTCAGCATGCCCCAAAGCATGGGGGGTGAGTTCCACCACCTCTCAAGGACCACTTTAAGCACTGGTGATCACTACTAGTTCATTATCAAAACCTGGGTTCATTAAGGAGTATGTGCTACAACACTTTTAGATTGTAAGCTTGTAAGAGCAGGGACTTCTTTCCTCATGTGCCTTTCCTTTTCTTACTTACACTATCTTATACTGATACTCCCTTTGATGGCACCTAACCCCGGGTTTTCTATACCTGTCCTATATTGTCTTGAACAGTAAGTGCTGTTTTCTTGTTTGCTCATTTGATTATATACTGTGTAATGGGTGCTGCGGATCCCTTGTGGCGTCATATAAATAAAGGATAATAATAATAATAATAATAAAAAAGAGTCTGCCCATTAAGTAATCATAAACTAAAGTGTATGTGTATTAAATATGTTGCTTTTTCTAAATTGTTGCCTATGTGTGTAATGAACAAATGCAAATAGGAAGGCTTGAAGAAAAGGACACTTTATGAGGTAAAGGCTGAATAATGAAATCATTTTGGAGGAACACAAATATCACTTACTCACTGAAGTGTGCTTTCATCAGAAGCTGAGTAATTAGAGGCTGAGTGTGGGTGGAGGCACTAAAATAAAACAAGTAGTAGAGGCATCATATCTACTGGATATACAGGGTGAGGCAAACAAAAACTTCCCAGATGCTGCAAACATACACCCAGTTGGTGTGCTGAACTAACACTATATCCAAGTGTCAATCACTGGACTGTTATTATATACCACTGGTCCTGTATGCAATTCAGTTTATCAAGCCGTGGAAGAGGTCTCAGATTCGATTTTTCGATTTTAACCCTTTGATCCTGGTCGCTGTCAGCCACTATGGATCTTTAAATGGTGGCGAATTGTCCTTACTATTTTTCAGGGTTTTAGTCAGTCAAAATCCATATTGTCTTAAGTGCGTACACATTTATTCCTTGGATTCAAAAACCTCTGTGAGATGTACTGAATTCCAGTTGATTACGTCCATACCATAAATATTCCTGGTGGAATTTATGACATCTTAAACTTCCGGATTCAATCCCATGTGCGGCACACTGGATTTCAGTAGATTACGCTTGCATTACAAATTATTCCTAGTGGAATTTATTATGTTACAATTTTAGCCCTTTTCTCATATTTTTCACCCAGACATATTTTACCCCTGACGAAACACGTAGGGTTTATCAATTATTGTACACTATCCCTTTGGTCCGATTATTCCTCCAAGAGCTCACACCGTTAAGGTGAGGAGGATTATTTTGTAACAACTAATGCATTATGGTGTGTGTCCAAATAATTGTCGTTTTATATTTTGTCAATTTTATGACTATGGATTAAAGATTATTTTATATAAAGAATTCCTGTAACTAAACTGTGAATTTTTGT
Source organism: Pseudophryne corroboree (assembly GCF_028390025.1). Taxonomy (NCBI): domain Eukaryota; kingdom Metazoa; phylum Chordata; class Amphibia; order Anura; family Myobatrachidae; genus Pseudophryne; species Pseudophryne corroboree. The sequence goes on along the minus strand of NC_086454.1, from coordinate 75,413,119 downwards.
CGGGTGATTGCTTTGGTGAGAGGGTTTCTCTATAGGCCCCAATCAGGAATTCCCTAAGGGGATAAGAACTCAAGAGAAGCCCCGCCCTTGAATCTGGAATTGACAACTTCTCATCCAGTTGTAACATTAGCGCACTCTGTATTTACTTGCTGTTTGTTTCTATTTCTAAGATCCTACCAACAGGGGATCTTCCAGTAGTGCTGCTGAATTTCAGCGCAGGAAGGGTATTTTTGTTGTTTGCATACATACATACATATATATATATATATATATATATATATATATATATATATATATATATATATTTTAAAAAAGGGATTGCTGGATACACAGGTGTAGGTGTGTATGTATGTATGTGTGTATATATATATATATATATATATATATATATATATATATATATATATTAGAAGAAGAATGGAGGGCGCAAAATGAGTAAAAAATCACAATTCCATTTATTATAAAAACATGCTCACATACATCTCAGTTTTAGTAGATGAACTCGGTTCTCCATATAGCAACGACCGAGCCTTCGTCAGACGAAGTCTGCTGACGAAACGCGTTGGGCGTGGCCTGTGGAGCGAGAGACAGATGGTCTTTGATGTGTCCGGTCCCAGGGAAATAACAGGAGCTTTTGCGACCAGCAGCACGAGCCGTGTGCGGAGGACATTTCCGGAGGCTTGGTCGTTGCTATATGGAGAACCGAGTTCATCTACTAAAACTGAGATGTATGTGAGCATGTTTTTATAATAAATGGAATTGTGATTTTTTACTCATTTTGCGCCCTCCATTCTTCTTCTATTACATGTGCATGGAAACCAGTGGTTCTGGTTTTATAGCGGAGGAGGCAGCATCATACATCAAGAAACGGGACAAGGATATCTAAATATTGGACTAATACCCTAAAGTGAAGTGGGTTTGAATGCGCAGCTTTTTTGATACTTGATATATATATATATATGTAGGTATATATATATATATAGTGGAGAAGGGGGATTATTTGGATGCAATGGGGCACTGTGCTGGAGAGGATCTGGTGAGGGGGACCTGCTCAGGTCCAGGGAAATGGATACTTAGCAACAGCCCGTAACTAGACATTTTAGCACTGTGTGCAAGAAACGGCATCAGCGCCCCCCCCACCCCTTTATGCAAAACAGGGGCAGTGGCAAACAGGGGCAAAAAATATAAGGTCGTAGCTTCATGCGGAAGGGTTGTGTCCACAAAATAATACCAATTCATATTACGATGCACAGTAGTCTCCATTATTCAAATTACGCCGCACAGTAGCGCCACTACACCAGGCAGAGCCCTATTCACACATTACGGCAGACAGTACCCCTTTTTTACACATTACGGCAGACAGTCCCCCTTTGTACACTTTTACGGCAGACAGCGTCCCCTTTTACACATTACGGCAGACAGCGTCCCCTTTTTTACACATTACGGCAGATAGCGTCCCCTTTTTACACATTACAGCAGACAGCGTCCCCTTTTTACACATTACGGCAGACAGCGTCCCCTTTTTACACATTACAGCAGGCAGAATAGATAGATAGTTAGATAGATAGACAGATAGAAAGAACAAACAGTACTTACTCTCTCCCCGCTGGGTCAGGCAGTCAGGCTACTCGGTGCAGGCAGTCAGGCAGATGATGATCCCGGGCTGGGGAGAAGGAGAAGGAGGGAGGGGGACTTGGGAGCCACAGCAGCACAGTGTAATTGGTGGAGGCGCCGCTGCAGCTGTCCCTCTCCTTCCACATAGGCTGGCCAGCCGCCATGCGATGCTTTTGTACTTGTGCAGTGGGGCAGGGCCTGACATGCGGTGCGGACAAGCACATCTACGATCAGGTCTAAATTGGGCTCACTGTGTGCACAATTTTGAGGGGAAAAAATACATTTATTCCATTTTGGAATAAGGCTGTAATATAACAAAATGTGGAAAAAGTGAAGCGCTATGAATACGCTGGATGCACTGTGTACATATAAACCGCTCGCCAAGGTACCATGGAGTATTTGGCAGATACACAGTACACCAAGTGGGCATATTTGCAGTTATATTATGTGATACAGTTGCTAGGTTTTAATTTTTGAGACTCTGTGATAGTGTAGGACCTGCATGAAGATGGGGTACCTTGGCGAGCGGTTTGCAGGCTTCCGTGCATTGGCCAATTCACTAACTAAACCCCCATCATTTGTTTATTGATGTTGTGAAAATAAGTGAGCTTGCTTTGGTGAGTGCTGAACTTTCTGTTTGTATATTTGTAAGTAGGTGGCCATGGGCTTCTGGGGTGGTGAGTGCTGTGGTTTTATATTTGTTGATATATATATATATATATATATATATATATATATATATATATATATATATATATATATATATATATATATATATATATATATATATATATATATATACACACAGTATTAGAGATGAGCACCGTACCCCCACCGAACTTCACGTCCTGAGCCCGGATCCGAGTCCAGCTCTGGATTTCCCGCCTGACTCAGAAACCAGAAGGAGGCAAAAGGTAATCATCCTGCTGTCGGATTCTCGCGGGTTTTGGATGCCATATAAGGAGCCGCGCGTCGCCGCCATTTTGACTCCAGACCTGGAGAGTGTAGCAAGAAGACGTGTATCTCTCCTCGGTGTCTGTCTGTGCGGGAAAGTGGTGTGGCGACCTGCTCTGTCTTATGTGTCATTCCAGTGCTGTCTTGTGCTGCGTCAGTCCAGTGGTGGTGTCTTGTGCTGCAACAGTCCAGTCACAGTGGTGGTGTCTCTGCTGCCATATGTCCAGTTCTGCTGTATAAGTCCAGTCCAGTGGTGCTGTGTTGTGCTGCATCAGTCCAGTCACAGTGGTGGTGTGCTCTGCTGCCATATGTACAGTTCTGCTGTATAAGTCCAGTCCATTGCAGTGGTGCTGTGTTGTCCTGCATCAGTCCAGTGATGGTGTCCCTGTGCTGCCATAAGTCCAGTGGTGCTGCCGTATAAATCCAGTGGTGCTGCCGAATAAGTCCAGTGGTACTGCCGTATTAAAGTCCAGTCCAGTGGTACTGCCGTATAAGTCCAGTGATATTACTGCCGTATAAGTTCAGTGATACTGCCGAATAAGTCCAATGATACTGCCGTATAAGTCCAGTGGTATTACTGCTGTATAAGTCCAGTGGTACTGCCATATAAGTCCAGTCCAGTGGTACTGTCGTATAAGTCCAGTTTTATTACTGTCGTATAAGTCCAGTGATACTGCCGTATATGTCCCGTGGTACTGCCGTATATGTCCCGTGGTACTGCCATATATGTCCAGTGATACTGCCGTATAAGTCCAGTGGTATTACTGCCGTATAAGTCCAGTGATACTGCCGTATAAGTCCAGTGATACTGCCGTATAAGTCCAGTGGTACTGCCGTATAAGTCCAGTGGTACTGCCGTATAAGTCCAGTGATATTGCCGTATAAGTCCAGTGATATTGCCGTATAAGTCCAGTGATACTGCCGTATAAGTCCAGTGATATTGCCGTATATGTCCAGTGGTACTGCCGTATAAGTCCAGTGATATTGCCTTATAAGTCCAGTGGTATTACTGCTGTATAAGTCCAGTGGTACTGCCGTATAAGTCCTGTGGTACTACGGTATAAGTCCAGTCCAGTGGTACAGCTGTATAAGTTCAGGGGTACTGCCGCATAAGTCCAGCGGTGCTGTCCTGTGCTGTATATTATTTACTCCAAATAAAGGGGTAATTAAAATTTAATGCAAATAATTTTTACAGGGTTTGCCCTGTGTGGTTTAGGGGTACGCTCTTCTGTGCCGCATATATTGTTATATAACTCCGTCCAAATAAAAGGGTTATTATTATCCAAATCATTTTTACAGGCTTTGCCGTGTGTGTGTGGTTTAGGGGTATTATAGTGTATTACATCTGGGCAAATTCCAGCACGTCCCATGTTTTGCACATACAATTAATTTGGTGGTGCAGAATTTTTTGAGAAATTACAGGGGAATGCAGGAAATTCTGTCGGTGGCCCGAAAAATTGCGGGCCACTTTCGACATTTAGCCACTGCGTGCCACTCCTAGATGGGCCAGGTGTTTGTGCCGCACACTTGTGTCGCTTATCTTAGCCATCCAGCGACCTTGGTGCACCTCTTTTTTTCTTTGCGTCATGTGCTGTTTGGGGACTAGTTTTTTTAAGTGCCATCCTGTCTGAAACTGCTGTGCCACTCCTAGATGGGCCAGGTGTTTTGTGCCGCACACTTGTGTCGCTTAGCTTAGTCATACAGCTACCTCATTGCACCTCTTTTACTTATTTGCATGATGTGCTGTTTGGTGCCTATTTTTTAAATCTGCCATATTGTCTGCCACTACAGTGCCACTCCTAGATGGGCCAGGTGTTTGTGCACCCACTTGTGTCGCTTAGCAAAGTCATCCAGCTACCTCGGTGCAACCTTTTGGCCTAAAAACAATATTGTGAGGTGTGAGGTATTCAGAAAAGATTGGAAATTAGTGGAAATGAATGTTATTGAGGTTAATAATACCGTAGGATCAAAATTACCCACAAATTCTGTAATTTTAGCTGTTTTTGTGTTTTTTTTTTTCAAAAATCATCCAGATCCAAAACCAAAACCCGAAACGGTGGTTTTGGCAAAACAAATCCAGATCCAAAACACGAGCGAGGATCCAGATCCAAATCCCAAAACAGAAAACAGGAAAAGTGCCCGCCGCACATCATGTGTGTATGTGTGTGTGTGTATATATATATATATATATATATATATATACAGAAGCGGTTCTTGGTGCGGGCAAGCACTGCCTGCGCCCGGGGCGCTGCGGCCTGGGGGCGCGGCCGCAGTCACCCCGCAGGCACCGCCGCCTATCTGCACCCCGCTCTCCGGCTGCAGCAGACGCCGTGAGCTGTGTGGGCGTTCGCTGCAGCCGACTCCACTGACAGACACTAGAGGTCAGTATTGACCTATAGTGTCTGTGCGGCGCTGCTATGGGAGAGACGTCATGACGTCTCTCCCATAGAGAGGTGCCGCGGGAGGCAAGAGATGGAGCATCAGCAGCAGCGGCGGTCGGGAAGCAGGAGCGGGGCAGTGGTAAGTATTTGTTTTTTTTAGTGTGTGTGTTTGACAGCGGCAGGGGGCACAGCAGCAGAGGGAAAACTACAGGGGGCACAGCAGCAGAGGGCACAGCAGCAGAGGGCACAGCAGCAGAGGGCACAGCAGCAGGGGGCACAACTACAGGGGGCACAGCAGCAGAGGGCACAACTCCAGAGGGCACAGCAGCAGAGGGCACAACTACAGGGGGCACAACAACAGAGGGCATAACTACAGGGGACACAACTACTGGGGGCAAAGCAACAGGGGGCACAACCACTGGGGCAAATCTACTGGGGGCAAAGCAACAGGGGGCACAGCTACTGGGGGCAAAGCAACAAGCGATGGGGCACAACTAATGGGGGCACAGCTATTGGGGGCAAATCTACTGGGAGCAAATCAACTGGGGGGCACAACTACCTGGGGCAAATCTGGGGGCATAACTGTGGCCACGCCCCTCCCCTATGAAGCCATGCCCCTACTTTTTGGTGCGCGCCTGCTGCGCACAGACTGTTTTGCCACGGGGGTAGGGGGGGTGCCAGTGGAAAGTTTTGCACTGGGTGCCACAAGGTGTAGAACCGGCTATATATATATATATATATATATATATATATATATATATATATATATATATATATATATATATATAGCAGACGTGAAGCCGGCACTCCCCTCTGTACCAAAGCAGGTAACTTGCATCCGGTGCCTTCCAGGTGTATTAGGCCACAAACGGTCAATCACCAAACATACCAGGCATAGGCGGCACTCAGGACGTCTTGTAAGAATCACACGGACCCCAGCATAGAGTTCAACGTTTCAATCTTATTCCTGATGAAAATCTGTGAATAAGATTGAAACGTTGAACTATATGCTGGGGTCCGTGTGATTCTTACAAGCCGTCCTGAGTGCCGCCTATGCCTGATATATATATATATATATATTCCCCTTGATGAAGTCCTTTGCATTGGGACAAACGCGTCGGGGAGTTACCCTGGACCCTCTTTTGATGGACAGATAAGCTTTTATATCTATTGTTTCTTGTACGTGTGATACCTGCTCGTTTTAAACCGTGGATATATTTTATGTACTTAATTAAATGTGAAAAATGATCTTTCTACTACGCTATTGTGGAGTGTGATATTCTGGGAGCATTTCCAATTAACACTCACTAAGTAGAATAATGCTATAAGTACATATACGGTACATAAACGGTACACACTATTGGTTGTTTCTTTTTCTCTTTTGCATATTACTGTGATATTGGTCTGAGGACCGAAGATTCCTATCTGAGATAAGTGCTTGTCCCATTTTTTTCCACTAAATATCATTCTATGTCCCCACCGTCATTTTCTAGGCATTATTAGGCGCTGATTACTTCTATTTTTTACACATTCTAATCGCCATAATTTGTTATCAGCTGCCACCCATGTTTGTGAGGAATGCATGTGAAAATATTTTAATTATAAGAAAATATTTTAATATTTTACTACAGATTATATTTGATCCACATGAGCGCACACTTATACATTTTGACGATATATATATATATATATATACCGATTACTTAATGACACGGACACCTACAGCACATTAACTAAAGATCCCACACCGGAGTATGAAGGAGAGCTTAAACTCATTTTGCAGCGAGCCAGGGAGGAAGAGCTCATTTCCGCGGAAGTAGCAGAAAAGTTAACAGCTGACCATCCCATTGTGCCCATATTTTACACGATCCCCAAAATACACAAGGACACACAGAGACCTCCGGGTAGACCCATCATCTCGGCCCGGGGGTCTCTGTGTGAACCAGTGGCGATTTATCTGGACACATATTTGCAACCGTGTATACAAGGGACATTCACTCACCTCAAAGACTCTAGTACTTTGCTCCACAAGTTCATGTCCCTGGGAGTGGTCCCGTCGGACATCACGTTGGTCACGTTTGACGTGACGAGCCTCTACACATGCATACCCCACAACATGGGGCTGCATGCGGTGAGACAGCTCGTCACAGGCAACATGGCCTATGTGGGACCCGATATTGATTTCTTTTTAGAATTGCTGGAGTATACTCTCACGCATAATTTTTTCATGTTTGACAACAAATTCTACAGACAGCGAACGGGGTGTGCCATGGGTTCTTCGGTGGCACCCTCGTTCGCTAATGCGGTCATGTGGGAGATTGAGCGCACATTGTTTTTTGAGAGGCCGGAAATAGCCCAAAGGTCGTTCTTGTACTATAGATACATAGACGACCTTTTGATATTCTGGCGTGGGGCAATACAAGATCTAGAGCAAATAATAGGGGATCACAACTCATCCGATAGCCCCGTGAAGTTCACTATGAATTCCAATAGTGATGAGATCTGTTTCCTGGACATCTGCATTCAATTAAGGGAGGGGCTGGTACACACCAGTCTCTACAAAAAGCCCACAGACCGAAAACACGGTACTTAGGCATGACAGTTTCCATCCTGCAGCCACCATCACGGGACTCCCATACTCACAATTTCTGAGGGTATGCAGGACCTGTGATGAAGAGCATGTACTGATCCAACAATTAGATGAAATGGAACGTAGATTGGGTGAGAGAGGTTACCCAAGACATTTGTTACAAGCAGCCAGGAAGAAAGCTTTGGGTCACAAACGAGAGGATTTATTAAGGTCCCGCGCAGGCAAGGATGTGACAAATGTAATTCCGTGGGTTAGTGAGTTTGATGTGAAAAGTGAATCCATGAAAAAAAGCATTAAAGCTTGGTGGCCGATTGTCTCCACGGACCCCGATTTGCAAATGTTTAATCACAAACGTATTTTACCAAGTTATGCGAAAGGGAGGAGCCTTAAGAGGATTTTGGTAAAAACCGACATGGCCAAGTTTAAAGAAATCCCCAAAAATTTTATGACAAGAAAGAACGGTTGCTTTAAATGCATAGGTTGCACCACGTGTTCACACATGTCACCCACTGATTTTATTTCACATCCTTTTTCGGGCAAGAAATTCCCCATCAGATGGCCACTCACATGTACCACAAAGTTCATGGTCTATGTGATAATTTGCCCATGTGGCAGGCTGTATGTGGGAAAGACAGAATGCCAATTTAAAACCAGGATGGCCCAACATAGGCAAGCCATCAGAAATGCATTGCTGACGGGAAAGGGCGACCAGCCAGTGGCCCGCCATTTCCTAGAGGCAAACATACCATGGCCACGTTTAAGCACCGAATCATAGACCACGTTCCAGAATCAGTGAGAGGTGGCAATAGGGGTAGGCAACTTTTACAACTTGAGTCGAGATGGATTCACAAATTGAATACCCTTAGACCAGGTGGGTTCAATGACAACTTAGGACTCATAAATTTTTTATGATGACCCCATATGGTAGGGGATGGTACAGAAGGGGTCTGAAAATGTGACTAGGTCCATGGGAGCCATGTTGTAAACTCTACATGTAGCATCAAGCAATAGAATGAGGAGATGACCAAACCAGGTCAAAATTCATAGGCTGGATTCGAGCACCCAATAACAAAGCACGGGTTAACGAATAGACCACACTTCAAATAACGAGGCAACATCTAGTTAGGTCATGGTTAGGTTAGCATAGGGAGATGGCAGAACCAATTCTTTTATAATGGGTGCCGACAAGATTCGGTAGATAGCGGGGAGACCATTAGGCAGAAACAATTAAATGGTTATGGTCACAGAAAGAATTTTAATAATGCACCACGGAGTCTCTGTATAGATCCCTATTTTATACAATGAGTTTTTTATGATGATCTATTTTTATGCACAGGTTTGTTTTTTGATTGTCACATTCTAGAGATGGTGCAGATGCCAGACTAGATATAAGAATGTTAAAGATTGAATTTGTAATATAAAGTTCACTGTTTGCGGTGCTTACAATATCAGTATGAGTTTAAGGTGAATCGCAGTCTGTTGTGTTTACAGCGTCGTTATGACTACGGGCCAGGCAACCAAGACGGCAGGACCGCGTCACAGGCTGTGCGCCGGGACGCCAGACAGGAAGTCGGAGCAACGTGGTCAGCGGCGTTTGGAACGGGACAGCGCGAGAATTGGGGGTGAGTGTGATCTATTTAAGCACTGTTGTTTGTTCTGTTTGGTTATCCTGATGAAGGGGACGGGGGTCCCCGAAACGTTGATGTACCACAATACACTACACGCTTTTGATCATTGAAAAAGACACTGAGTGCCGCCTCTTATTGAAGTTGTTTATGTGAGGCCAGCAAAGGCCTGTGGATGGCACCGGCGCAGGTTTGTCCTATCTGGGACTAGGTGAGTGCCGGGGATCCGGAGCGCATATATATATATATATATATATATATATATATATATATATATATATATATATATATATATATATATATATATATATATATATATAATCACACTTGCCTAGTCTTCTGGAAGTTGCGGTAGACTTATGACTTTTCTGGTAGTCCTCCTGCACCCCCAGAATAGTAGGTGGTTCATCCCACCTGCTAGTGAAGTGGGCAAGATTGGGTGAGAATTACGGGAATTGCAGCGCCATATGGAGGGGACATGGCTAAATGTCACAAATAATGTCATTTTAGCCCCTCCCCGCAGATCACACATTTTCCTGTGGTGGGGCAGGGCCTGCATTTGCCCCTGAACCAGCTTACACTCAGATGTATTTAAGCTCACCTAATACCATTCACTTCCTGCTATACCCCCTTCTGTTTAGAAGATTGACATTGCAGTCCAACAAATCCATAGTGAGATGAGGTAAATGCTTTAATGCATACTGTATTATTATAAAAAAAAAAATTCTAATATGTGGTTTATGTTTTTAAAGACATTATTGAATGCACAGTTAAAATTCCAGATAAAAGAGGATTGTGGAATGTATAGAAATACAGACTCACGCTACTAAGAAGATTATGGAATCTCAGTAAGTACTATCAGAACAAGTCATTCTGTATCTTTAATCCGCTTCCCAAGACTGATTAAATTAATTTATTATTATGTAGTGATTATTTTGTTTGAAGTGTGAAGGTGAGCATGATCATTCATGATATATCACACATTACTGTATAAATGCTTCACCGTGCCTCACGGGTGTGGTTCATCAAATCGACAGTGTCTAGGTCGACAATGTTTAGGTCGACCACTATAGGTCGACAGTCACTAGGTCGACATGGATGGAAGGTCGACAGGGTTTCTAGGTCGACATGTGCTAGGTCGACAGGTCTAAAGGTCGACATGAGGATTTTTTTTTGGTGTCGTTTTCTTTGTAGAGTGACCGGGATCCCAAATTAGTGCACCGCGTCCCCTCGCATGGCTCGCTTCGCTCGCCATGCTTCGGGCATGGTGCCTTCGCTCCGCTACCGCTTCGCTCGGCACACTTTACCGTTCCAATCGTAGTCCACGTGGATCGTTAAGTATGAAAAAAATCAAAAAAAGAAAAAAATGTGAAAAACTCATGTCGACCTTTAGACCTGTCGACCTAGCACATGTCGACCTAGAAACCCTGTCGACCTTCCATCCATGTCGACCTAGTGACTGTCGACCTATAGTGGTCGACCTAAACATTGTCGACCTAGACACTGTCGATCTTCAGACCGGATCCCGTGCCTCACGCCTCAGTTGTGACTAGTGAATTGACAAAGCTGCATTCTCACGAATGCTGTATCAGTCCACAAAATGCCAGCCTGCACTGCAGAAACATATTTAGTTGACGCATTATGGGGATCCATAATTGCGGAAAGATCCTGATACATTCAATATGGTCCCTTTTCCCAATGACAATGGAAATGAATTATCGGAATGTTTCTAAGCAGTGACAGCTCCTCTGATGGGACGTGTTTGGCATCCTGGCGGTCGGGATGCTGGCTGTCATTAGAATGCGGACACCCCTCAGGACACCGGCGCCAGAGCACCGACCACCGGGATCCTGAAGGTAAGTATCTGGGCGGGTATTAGGGTTAGAGCCCAGGTGGGGTAGTCTTAGGGTTAGGCATCAGGGGAAGGTTAGGGTTAGACATTAGGGGGTGGTTAGCTGTAGCCGCCACCCCCCAGAAATGTAGCTGTACCTGACGAAGGGGGAGGTGGCTGCAGCTCATCAGTGATGAAAGCCCTGTTTGCATCTATTGACATGGGTGGCGGGGCAGGCTTTTTTGTTGGAATTACTGTGCATGGCTGTGGAGGAGGTGGAACTAGTTCTACCTACAATTATAGGTGGCGGAACTCAGTTCCACCTCGTTCCCCTCACTTTAACCGCTGCTTAAAGTGGTCCAGGTGAGGTGGTGGAACTCACTTACCATACCACCTACCCCCTTCCCCCTCACATTAATCAGAGCCAGGGCTTATGCTAGTGTCCCCGCCCCCCCCCCCCCCCCCCCGAAAACTATAAATCAGTGCCCTACTTTCCATACTCTATACAGGGACATTGGCCTTACAAAGAAGCAGCACAGTCACACAATAGTACCCCTAATTCAAATTACACCACACAGTAGAACAATCTTATTCACATTATACCGCATGTAGTGCCCCAGGTTCATAGTACACCACATAGTAATGCCTTTTATTAGGTTATGCCCCATAGTAGTGCCCCTTATACACAATTCCCACAGTAGTAGCGCCCCTTAAACATAATGCCCACAGTTGTAGTGCCCCTTTACACATAATGCCCACAGTAATGCCCCTGAGACACATCTCTGCCTCTGTCAATCCAGCAGCTCATCGCCTCTGTCCCTCTATCACAGGCATTCCCAACCGCGGTCCTCAAGGCACACCAACAGTGCAGGTTTTAGTGATATCCAGGCTGCAGCACAGATGGTTAAATCAAAATAACTGAGCTACTAATTAAGTCACCTGTGTTCAAGCCTGGAGATCACTAAAACCAGGACTGTTAGTGTGCCTTGAGGACCGTGGTTGGGAAACACTGCTCTATCAGGTCATGCCCTGTATCCCTCAAGCAGCTTCCCCACCTTTCTTGTCGCACCAGCTCCCTCTCATCTAGTCTTTAAGATACACAGATCCTGCTACTCTTCATGACTCTTCTTCCCTTCAGCAGTAGTGACAGCATGATATCACATACGCCTTTCCTAGAAAAGAAAGCCACTGAGGCCTGAGAGGGGATGAATGCTGTGCAACAGACACAGCATGTGTGAGTCTCAGGAATGGTGGGCTGTAGATGGAGGAGGACCATGGAGCCACCAGGACCTGGGGAAAGAGGGAGGTGGCTGCAGCTCATCAGAAACACTAGCGCCACCTGAATCATCTGTTGACGTAGGTGATGGCGTGGGCTTTTGTGTTGGTATTACCTTACAGGGCAATGGAGGAGGTGGAACTAGTTCCCCCTATCATTACAGGTGGCTGAACTCAGCTTCACCTCGTTCTCCCCCCTTTAACCCATGATTATATGTAAAAGGAAGACAGCTGCTATATGTGCTTCAGTTTTTGCTGAAGAGCTGTCTTGTAAGGAATATACTTACATTTTTATAAAATACCCTAATCTGCCCTTTTTTGATTGCAGATTAGCTGGAACTCGTGTCATCACCAGAGCTTCCTAGTACTGGGGTATTTGTTCAAATCTGGGAGGCCTTACTACGTCCCTTCTCCCAAAAAGTTGTAGCAAAATCATGCTCTGCATAGGGTGACTCAGGGAGCGGTCCATGAGCCACCTCTGTAACACTTCTTTCTCTGCCCAATATTGCTGTGTCTGTCAGGGACGTGCAGTCAGGGGAGGATCCCCTGGCATCAGTGATTAAAATAATACAAAGAAGATGCTTATGACACATATTCTGTGTCATAAGTATCTTCTGCAGCCTTTATATTATTTAAATCATTATTATCTTTTTAAAAAACAGTTTTAAAAGGATTTCGGAGGCACTGCTCTCGGGGCCTCCCGCTGTTAGTGTGAAAGGGCCGGAAGCAGGGGGCGGGGCCAAGCATTGGGCAGAAAAAACCCATTGAAAAAATCCCTGTAAGCGGCACATAGTACAAGTGCCGCTTTGACAGGGGCGTGCTTTCAGTCAGGTTGCTGATTGGTCAATGGTCGATTTGGGGAGGGGGCACCAAGGAACATACCCCCTGTCATTTAGTGAATATGTGGCCGTCCCCGCCCGCCCGTCCCCTAGCCCATTCCGCAGCCGGTCCCCCTGTACAATGGCAGATGCGGTAGAGGGGGGTGCTGCCGGACTAGGGAAGTAAATGTAGGGACAGTTCCAGTGGCGTAACACTACCATAGGTGCAGGGGAATCGGCTGCTATGGAGCCCAAGATGCCTGTGGGTCCCGCCGCTCCCCTGTACCTGTCGGACCGCTGCATCAATTACTTTTTTAAAAATGATTTACTCAGCTCCCGCCCCATCCCACCACGTCCCCACTCCGCCACTGCAGCTCCGCCGCTCACCTCCAGCAGATCAGGCTAAATAACAGAAAGCCCCCGGCGCTAGGCTTGTTCTGATGCTTCCAGTGGGCAGGTCCTCGGCCGAACACATACTGTAGGAGCGCAGTAGAAGTAGCCCGGCCTCTCATGAAACGTGTGCGGTCAGGTTGCGCGGCGCTCGGCAATGAAACTCTTCATCCTCTCCACCAGCAGCTGCATGACTGATTCCAAGTGCTGCCAGTGTTCCACGGACGGGGAGTGCACCGTGATCTAGGGGCAGCTCCATACAAACACATACCTGTGGTGGCCCCCACCTCCCCAGCTGCAAAGTACTGGAGAGGCCCTGGGAGCCATCATTGGAGTCCACAGGAGACTGTCAGATCACAACCCGGTGGAGAACCTGGACGCGGGTACCCGCAGGTGTCACAGGTGGGTGCAGTTCAGCTACAGGGGTAGAGGTAATGGGAGTCGCACTCCGTTGCTTAGATCGGAGGGGTGAGGGGGGATCCCGGGTAGGTCCCCAAGGCAGGTCGCCAAGGCGTCACTCCCTGTCACCCGCTGCTGTCACCTTTTCCCTGGCGTCACTCTCTGTCACCCTCTCACTGGCATCACTCCCTGTCAACCGCTGCTCTCACCCTCTCACTGGCGTCACTCCCTGTCACCTGCTGCTGTCACCCCCTCCCTGGCGTCACTCCTTGTCACCCTCTGCTGTCACCCTCTCACTGGCGTTACTCCCTGTCACTCGCTGCTGTCACCCTTTCCCTGGCGTCACTCCCTGTCACCTGCTGCTGTCACCCTCTCCCTGGCGTCACTCCCTGTCACTCGCTGCTGTCACCTCCTCCCTGGCGTCCCTCCCTGTCACCCTCTGCTGTCACCCTCTCACTGGCGTCACTCCCTGTCAACCGCTGCTGTCACCCTCTCCATGGCGTCACTCCCTGTCACTCGCTGCTGTCACCCCCTCCCTGGTGTCACTCCCTGTTACCCTCTGCTGTCACCCTCTCAATGGCGTCGCTCCCTGTCACCCGCTGCTGTCAACCTCTCCCTTACGTCACTCCCTGTCACCCGCTGCTGTTACCCCCTCCCTGGCGTCACTCCCTGTCACCCGCTGCTGTCACCTTCTCCCTGGCGTCACTCCCTGTCACCCGCTGCTATCACCCTTTCCCTGGCGTCACTCTCTGTCACCTGCTGCTGTCACCCTCTCACTGGCGTCACTCCCTGTCACCCACTGCTGTCACCCTCTCCCTGGCGTCACTCCCTGTCACTTGCTGCTGTCACCCCCTCCCTGGCGTCACTCCCTGTCACCCACTGCTGTCACCCTCTCCCTGGCGTCACTCCCTGTCACCCGCTGCTGTCACCCTCTCCCTGGCGTCACTCCCTGTCACCTGCTGCTGTTACTCTTTCCCTGGCATCACTCCCTGTCGCCCGCTGCTGTCACCCTTTCCCTGGCATCACTCCCTGTCACCCGCTGCTGTCATCCTCTCCCTGGCATCACTCCCTGTCACCCACTCCCTGTCACCCACTACTGTCACCCTTTCCCTGGCGACACTCCCTGTCACTCGCTGCTGTCGCCCTCTCCCTGCGTCACTCCCTGTCACCCGCTGCTGTCACACTCTCCTTGGCATCACTCCCTGTCACCCGCTGCTGTCACCCTCTCCCTGGCGTCACACTCTTCCTGTCACTTTCTTGCTGGTGTCACCCTTTCTCTGTCACCCTTTCTCTGTCACCCACAGCTGTCACCCTCTCCCTGGCGTCACACTCTTCCTGTCACCTTCTCACTGGTGTCACCATGTGCCTGTCACAGACTGCTGTCACCCTCTCCCTAGCGTCACCCTCTCCCTGGCATCACCATCTCTCTATCACCCACTGCTGTCACCCTCTCCCTCTCACCCACTGCTGTCATCTTCTACCTGGCGTCACCCTCTCCCTATTTTGTTGTCCAGGACTTCCATTAACTTAATAGCGCCGCACCAACAGCACTATTACGTTATGGAAGCCCTGGACAACAAAATTGCATTCATGTCCTCCTCCTACTCCCTCCCCAGTCCAAGACACTAATATTTATTTTATAAAAATGTACAATATATTAGCCTGCTCATCACAAGTTTTATGAGCAGGAAGGCTGTGGGCATTGGCAGCGACGGTATTAGATTGAGATGCAAATTAGTGGCGGGGAGCCTGGGCAGTTGATGGTGGGCGATTTTGTAAGGGGATGGTAGCGGTAGCGGTCATTGGCTATGGGGCAGTAGCGGGCATTGGTTCTGCGGTGGTAGGTGTCGTTGGCAGGATTCGGCGGACATTATGGGTGCAGTGCCTCACCAGCCACTGACCTCAACACACGCCACTGGTCTCTGTAGCAGCGATGCCGCAGGGGCACATTGGGTAGTGAGAGAGTGGAGACTGCTTCTGCTTAGCGGACGCAGCCTCCTCCCTCACTTCCCGTTGTGCCTGTGCTATAATAGGCACAATCGTTGGCCCAGGCACAGGTAAGTAGAAGTTTCCCCCCTCTCAGCACCCCTATATATCACACCCCCACTCCAGAGCCAGCACTAGGCATAGGCAAACTAGGCAAATGCATATGGCATTTGATATGCCTAGGGGCACATGCTGCTTCTGCTGATTAAAATGATATACAGCATGCCTATATTCTGTGTTTGACTGCAGCTGTATCTATCTGCATATGAAATGCTGTTACAGTGTATTCCTGGTAATCACTGTTACATAGCATTTCATATGCAGATACAGCCACAGTCACACACAGAATATAGGCATGCCACATAGTAATGCAAATAAGACGCATTTTCATAAAAAAAGGCGCTCGATGTTAGCAGAGCTGCCAGCTGACTCACGCCAGGCATCTCCTGCTGCATGACGTATTGAGTAAAGATGTATGAAGACACATCTGTATCCAAGCAGAGACGGAGGTCACAGTGTTAGCGGCCATGTGAGTGCTGTGTGCGGGAGGGGTTGGTTGTGCAGTAGTGTTCGGTATATGTGTAAGGTGCATTATGTGTATAAGGGCATTAATAAAGGTTGGCATAATGTGTAAGGCACATTATGTTTATAAGGACATTAATAACGTGTGTCATATCTGTAAGGGGCATATCTGTGTGGTATTATGTGTATAAAGGCATTACTAATATGTGGCATTATGTGTATGAATTGCTCTACTGTTTGGCGTAACGTATAGAAAGGGCACTACTGTGTGGTCTAATGTGAATAAAGGACAATATGGTGTGGTGTGATGTGAATAAGGAGCACTAAGGTGAGGAATAACGTATTTAAGGTAAAGTGGTACTACTGTGTGATGTAATGTGAATAAGGGGCACTATCGCATGATATAATGTGAACAAAGTTGCACTACTGTGTGGTGTAATTTGAAGTGGGTTACTATTGTGTGGCCATGCCCCTTCCCAGCAAGAACACTCCCCATTTTGAGCTGTGCACAGAATGTGTGTACTGTTCCTATTTATAATATAGGGGGTAGGAGCACCAAACTGAGGACTGCTATGGGTAAGGGGTGATGGTGCTGGGAAAGGGGTGCAGGGTCAGAGGCAGAACTAGCAGCTGTGCTAGGGGTCACCTGCCAAAATCTTGCGTAGGGCATCATATTGGTTAGGGCCGGCTCTGCCCCACTCAACCATTCCATTAGGAAGTGAGCAGGATGCAGGAAGTTGCTCTTCTTTTCCAAGAGGACTCTGGGATTTTCCAGAACTGTGAGCAGGTATGGACCAACCCAATCCATGGAGAGGGTCATTTTAGGGCTGCCCTATCTGAGGATTGGGTTAAAACCTGGAACGGACTTGACCCCAGAATGCCGGCCCGGAGCAGCTTCCTGCAACAAACACTGCCATTTTGGTGCTTGTAGTGGGCAACCCTGTCCATAGGGTGTCCTGTCCGGGTAAGTGTTACTGACAGCTGTCACCAAGGAGGCAGGGTTGGATTACAGCCTCCCCGTATGGTCCGGGGACGGTGTAATTACCGAAACATATGGGAAGAGCCGGATTAACAATGGTGCGGATGGAGCTACAGCTCCAAGCCCCCATCAAAATAGGCCCACAGCATCTGTTGTGCTGCTGCTGTAGACAGGAAAACATTGTGCACAGTGACGTCCCGGCACCACCACACATGGGTGGTCATTCCGAGTTGATCGCTAGCTGCATTTGTTCGCAGCGATCAGGCAAAAAAATGGCAGTTCTGCGCATGCGTATGCGCGACGTACGGGCACAATGAACGATGCAGTTTTGCACAGGGTCTAGCGATGCATTTCAGTCGCACTGGTTGCCGCAGAGTGATTGACAGGAAGTGGGCGTTTCTGGGTGGCAACTGACCGTTTTCAGGGAGTGTGTGGAAAAATGCAGGCGTGCCAGGGAAAACGCAGGCGTGGCTGGGCGAACGCAGGGCGGGTTTATGACGTCAAATCCTGAACTGAACAGTCTGAAGTGATCGCAAGCGCTGAGTAGGCTTTGAGCTACGCTGAAACTACACAAAAAATGTTTGCAGGCGCTCTGCGATACAACCGTTCGCACTTCTGCTAAGCTAAAATACACTCCCCAGTGGGAGGCGGCATAGCATTTGCATGGCTGCTAAAACTAGCTAGCAAGCGATTAACTCGGAATGACCCCCATTATCTGAAGGTTGCAGCAGCTGCTGCACAGTGACGGACTCTGAGTAGGCTGCTCCATAAAAATACTCCTGTCCTGAGGTGAGGTGTAGTCCTGCTGACTCCTGCACTGCTGGTAAAATAACGATAATTTAGGCGCAGACTTTAATATATGATATATATGATATATATATATATATATATATATATATATATATATATATATATATCTCTATCTAACTAGTGAAGAACAAGGGCGCCTATTTAGTGTGATTTTTCTTATAAAAAGTATATAATTGATATAGAGTGAATCAAGTGATAAGGTATGGACATCACTTATCTGATACACACACTTTCTTCGGTCTCATGACCAGTGCACATATGTAAAGAATTTTTTTTTTTAATACAACATAAAATAAAAAAAAATAAAAAAATATGAACAGATGATATAAGTGCAAACGTACAGAATATATCGATATTCAAGCTTAAAATTCTGTATATGTAGTTTGAAACATCCTGTTTTCCATAAGAATCCGATATTGGTAAAAAATGCAAACGTACAGGAATTATAAGTTAAAAGAGCTTATCTGTCCATAGGGGGGTCTCAGGTACAGCAGTTCCAACGCGTTTCGTCAGCAGTATGACTTCATCAGAATATCGATATATTCTGTACGTTTGCACTTATATCATCTGTTCATATTTTTTTATATTTTATGTTGTATTAAAATTTGTGAAAAACCTTTTTTTTCATCCCTGCTGGTGAATTTTATGATTCAGGATTTGCTTATCCTTAGAAGGTTTTTTAAATACAACAAGCTCTATTTTTATGGTGAAATCTGCTTTGAAAACTGTACGCGCTATGTTATTTCTGTCTTATTTTTCTTTACATATGTGCACTGGTCATGAGACCGAAGAAAGTGTGTGTATCAGATAAGTGATGTCCATACCTTATCACTTGATTCACTCTATATCAATTATATACTTTTTATAAGAAAGATCACACTAAATAGGCGCCCTTGTTCTTCACTAGTTTTATTCATCTTATGTGCCATCCAAGCACATATCACATTGTTTAAGGTTGCTGCCATCCACCAATTGGAATAGTGTTTTTATACTTTATACGTTATATATATATACATATATACCTATTCTTTTAAATATCACAGACTCACGTGCACCTTAGTGTCCACTTAACGTTACCTGTGCGCCCCCGCATCTATTTGTTTTATATATATATATATATATATATATATATATATATATATATATATATATATATATAATGTGTGTGTATACATACAGTATACAGATTATATGTATGCAACTATAATTATATATATATATATATATATATATAGTATATATGTATATATTATATATTTTTTTTATATATATATATATATATATATATATATATATATATATATATATATATATATATATATATATATGAATACGCTATGCCCTGTGGTGGTGATATGGTAGTCCTGGAATTATGGGAGGACTGTGCGTTCCATTTGGGTAGAACGCAAGCCGGAAACGTGGGAACACAGAGGCATAGTGCCGTGCATTTCAGCCGGATTGTGTGCTAATTGCTTCACGTGGGGATATTTAGTTAGCCCCAATACCTGCCACTTATTGGGGCACCCGAAACATAATCCCCGATCAGCAGCCCTTTAGGCTGCGGTAACAAATGAGTCTGGATACTTAATACTGGATTCCACGTATTAATGCATGATAACAGGACATTATTAGTCTGTCTCATGGTCGTGCTATGAGGATGTCCCGGGCGTGTCACTAAAGTGTTTCCCTACACAGACACTTCATAATTCATTTGGAGGTAATACTCAGATGGGAAGTTTGTAACTTCCATAGGGCAGGTGTGATTATAGATGGCGTCAGAGGCGGAACTACCGCCAGTGCAACCAGTGCATTGCACTGGGGCCCGCCTCTGTCCAGGGGCCCAAAGCATGTAATGAGTCAAATTGACTCATTACATGCCGCTGTGTGCTGCGGGCAACCGCTGCCCGCAGCACACAGCCGCCCAGAGAGGAGAGGAGCGCACTACAGCGGCACGGGGGAGAAGGAGGAGGAGGGAGGTGGAGGAGGGAGCCGCGGCAGCGCTTTGTTACTGGTTGAGGCGCTGCTGCTGCTGTCCCTCTGCTTCATTATAGGCTGTCTTCCGAGAACAGCCTATAGTGAAGCAGAGGGGCGGCAGCAGCAGCGCCTCCACCAATGACACAGCGCTGCTGCGGCTCCCTCCTCCACCTCCCTCCTCCTCCTTCTCTCCTGCCCGTGAATAGTCAGAAGCTGCACCGAGGAGCCTGAGCCAGCGGAGAGGGTAAGTATAATTCTTTTCTTTCTTTCTTTCTTTCTTTCTTTCTTTCTTTCTTTCTTTCTTTCTTTCTTTCTTTCTTTCTTTCTTTCTTTCTTTCTTTCTTTCTTTCTTTCTTTCTTTCTTTCTTTCTTTCTTTCTTTCTTTCTTTCTTTCTTTCGTCTGCCGCAATGTGTAAAAAGGGTGAATCTGCCTGCCGTAATGTATAAAAAGGGGGAATCTTTGCCGCAATGTGTAAAAAGGGGGAATCTGCCTGACGTAATGTGTAAAAAGGGTGAATCTGCCTGCCGTAATGTATAAAAAGGGGGAATCTTTGCCGCAATGTGTAAAAAGGGGGAATCTGCCTGACGTAATGTGTAAAAAGGGCACGCTGTCTGCCGTTATGTGTAAAAAGGGCACGCTGTCTGCCGTTATGTGTAAAAAGGGCACGCTGTCTGCCGTTATGTGTAAAAAGTGCACGCTGTCTGCCGTAATGTGTAAAAAGGGGGATGCTGTCTGCCGTAATGTGTAAAAAGGGGACGCTGTCTGCCGTAATGTGTAAAAAGAGGAATCTGTCAGCCATAAGGTGTAAAAGGGTCTCTACCTGGTGTAGTGGTGCTACTGTGCGGCGTAATTTGAATAATGGAGACTAATGTGCACCCGTTTTATGAATTGGTATTATTTTGTGGCCACACCCCTTCCCCATGAAGCCACGCCACTATGTATTTTTGCGCGCGCCTACGGCGCGCACTGCCCCTGTTTTAAATGCCGTTTCTTGCACACAATGCTAAAATGTCTAGTTACGGCACTGTTGCTAGGTATCCATTTCTCTGGCCCTGAGCAGGTCCCCCTCACCAGATCCTCTCCAGGGGTGAGGGGGTGGACTTGGATGGGATGGGGGGGGGGGGCCCAAAGCATTTTGTCACACCTGGGCCCACCGCTCGCTAGTTCCGCCACTGGATGGTGTAATGGTTAGCATTACTGCCTCACAGTACTGAGGTCATGAGTTTGATTCCCACCATGGCCCTAACTGTGTGGAGTTTGTATATTCTCCCCTTACTTGCATTGGTTTCCTCCGGGTACTCCGGTTTCCTCCTAAAATCCAAAATATACTGGTAGATTAATTGGCTCCTGACAAAAATAACTCAAAATTAACCGTAGTGTGTAAGTCTGTGTATGTACATGGGTAGACTAGATGGGCTTAGTGGTTCTTATTTGCCATCACACTCTATCTCTAGATTTCAATGGTGTGACCGATGGTGGTGTCTAAGTACCGTGGGGGTGATTCAGACCTGATCGCTGGGCTACTAACTCTGCTGTCCTGCGTTCAAGTAGTCGCTGCCCCAGGGGGAGTGTAAATGCGCCGTGCAAGTGTGCGATCCCATGTGTACGCCGAGCTGCAAAAATCCACTGTGTGCAGTCTCTGCGCAGCCCAGGACTTACTCCTACAGTGCGATGAGAACAGGCTGATCGGGGCTGGAGCTGACGTCACACACCCTCCCTGAAAACACTTGGGCACGCCTGCGTTTTTCCTGACACTTCCAGTAAACGGTTAGTTACCACACACAAACGGCCTCCTCTTGTCAATCACCTTGTGGACGCCCGTGCGATAGAAATTTTTGCACCATTTTGTCTCTGACAGGCGATGTCCGTTGATGTCAGACGCGCGTGCGCATTGCGCAGTTATGTCCTGATAGCCCGCTGTGCAAAAACGCACAGCTGCGATCAGGTCTGAATCAGGCCTTGTGTCTATAGATGCTAAAAGTTGGCATCTCAGTCCTTGCACATTTGGATTGATGCACACTTGTACACAAGGGCAGGGCTTTACAGCGGAATTTAACTCTAAAGATGCGCGACTGCCAAAAGATGCAACTGCAACTATTGCTGAATCAGCTTCTTTGTGTCCTCTCCTGTTCTGTTTGTTGTACTATGGAGGCATGTATGTGTATATATATATATATATATATTTATATATATATATATATATATATATATATATATATATATATATATATATATATATATATATATATATATATATATATATATATATATATATATATATATATATATATATATATATATATATATATATATTTAGTGATGTGCACCGGACATTTTTCGGGTTTTGGATTCGGTTCCGCGGCCGTGTTCTGGATTCGGACGCGTTTTGGCAAAACCTCCCTGAAAATTTTTTGTCGGATTCGGGTGTTTTTTTTACAAAAACCCCTCAAAAACAGCTTAAATCATAGAATTTGGGGGTCATTTTGATCCCATAGTATTATTAACCTCAATAACCATAATTTCCACTCATTTTCAGTCTATTCTGAACACCTCACACCACACAATATTATTTTTAGTCCTACAATTTGCACCAAGGTCGCTGTGTGACTAAGCTAAGCGACCCAAGTGGCCGGCACAAACACCTGGCCCATCTAGGAGTGGCACTGCAGTGTCAGACAGGATGGCACTTCAAAAAAATAGTCCCCAAACAGCACATGATGCAAAGAAAAAAGAGGTGCAATGAGGTAGCTGTGTGACTAAGCTAAGCGACACAAGTGGCCGACACAAACACCTGGCCCATCTAGGAGTGGCACTGCAGTGTCAGACAGGATGGCAGATTTAAAAAAAAGTCCCCAAACAGCACATGATGCAAAGAAAAAAGAGGTGCACCGAGGTCGCTGGATGGCTATGCTAAGCGACCCAAGTGGCCGACACAAACACCTGGCCCATCTAGGAGTGGCACTGCAGTGTCAGACAGGATGGCACTTCAAAAAAATAGTCCCCAAACAGCACATGATGCAAAGAAAAAAGAGGTGCAATGAGGTAGCTGTGTGACTAAGCTAAGCGACCCAAGTGGCCGACACAAACACCTGGCCCATCTAGGAGTGGCACTGCAGTGTCAGACAGGATGGCAGATTTAAAAAATAGGCCCCAAACAGCACATGATGCAAAGAAAAAAAGAGGTGCAATGAGGTAGCTGTGTGGCTAAGCTAAGCGACCCAAGTGGCCAACACAAACACCTGGCCCATCTAGGAGTGGCACTGCAGTGTCAGACAGGATGGCACTTCAAAAAATAGTCCCCAAACAGCACATGATGCAAAGAAAAAAAGAGGCGCAATGAGGTAGCTGTGTGACTAAGCTAAGCGACCCAAGTGGCCGACACAAACACCTGGCCCATCTAGGAGTGGCACTGCAGTGTCAGACAGGATGGCACTTCAAAAAAATAGTCCCCAAACAGCACATGATGCAAAGAAAAAAGAGCTGCAATGAGGTAGCTGTGTGACTAATGTCAAAGTCAGAAAAATATTTCTATGCACGCTACCATATTTGCACCGCACACAGGTCCGTGCTGCGCATGCGTACGCTCTCCCGTACGTGCGCATACTCACAGTCGCGGGCACCCGCAGGCGCATGGTATGCGTATTTACGGTAGAGTTTATGCGATCATAGCGTGCGACTCAATCATTACATATTTTCACTAATAATGTATTTTGTAGATCATGGTCCCTTTGATAGATTCTGAAAGTTTGGTTAATATAGAATGTTCATGAACAGAGGAATCCCTCTTTGTTTAATACGAAGGGTCAGATAAGAGTAATACAGTGGTGTTTAGTATCCATCGGAAGAATATTTAATTAGAAATATTCCGGTGTTGGTTTGGAGCAGATCAATCGCTCGTGCGAATAGTTATGGACATAAGAAGTTTATGAACATTTACTTTATTTGCACTTTATTACCCATGCGGCGGGAAACTCAGTTTCCCTCCCACCTGAGCAGTTGGAAATAGTCACAGCCCACCTGTATGAATCAACCTATGACCTTTTGTTATAATGCGAAGCCGAATTCCTGTGTCCAATGAACAATGAGATTGTAGGGACCATTGAATTGTATTGTGTGTGGAGCATAAATAGCAGGCCGACCATATCCAACTTCACTCTCTTCAACGGTTCTCATTGCTGATAATCGGGAGCTGGATATCGAGGCGCATGCGATTGTTCCCCTTGTGCGTAAGTTTTCTCAGTAATCATATTGTCTTACTGTGAGCCATTTCTCTCTCTCTCCCTCTCTTCTCTTTCTCTCGTATTTTCCCTTGATTAGACTTGAATAGTATAGTATTGTATTTCCTGTGTAGTTATCTGGTTAGTTGGTTTATGTTATACTGTAGTGTATGCTTTGTACTGTGATTCTTTTTGCAAGTAATAGTCATAATACATATAATAGGTTTCGGACCCTAAGCCAGGTATCTGTGTATTCTTTATAGTGTTAAGTATTCTCTGAGCGTCGGTGACGCTCAAGCAGCTTTGTAGGTAATCAGGTTACACAAGGTTGCACTTACACATTGTCTCCACACTAAGGTTTACTGTGTATTTCATTGCTGAAGGTATAGATATAAAGGTTTAACGTTGTGAGCGTCTGCATCGCTGGTGATCTCCTCGTGGTCCCGAGCGCTGCTACGCTATAGCGAATCATTACGATAAGTCAACAGCCAATATTCTGCCTGCCTGCGATCACTTGGCCGTGAGTGAACGTGACGCCTGAGCGTCTCGATCACGGCTAAGCGATCGATACGCAACTTGCGTACCCTTACGGTACTTCTTACGTAGATAGCGTACAGTGTTCTTAGACCTCATAAAGGGTTATATACACGATAAAAATTTAGCTTTATCAATTGGCGGCTCGTCCTGTCCTTCACATATCTGCACTAGGTAGATCAGCAGACATTATCCCTCAGCAAAGGGCGGGAGGTTGTCTCGTAGTGCTGACGGGATAAGCGTCTGCTTCGCTTAGATAAGAGTGCTGAAGGAATCCGGGAACCGGAGGTAAGAACAAAACGCTAGTGTCTTTTAAAACTGTATTTTTCTGTCTTGCGTACACACGCACGCACACATATATCTGCATTTCTTTTCTTTTTTCATTTTCGTATATCACTCTCCTGTCTGCCAGTTTTATAGTCGATAGAAGTGCTAAAAAAAGATTTGCCGTTATTTCATAGTTTAAGAGTAAAGGTAATATAGTTAAAAGATAGACAAACACACAGTTTTGCCTGGGAGATAAGGCGAAGTCAGTGTGTTGTGTGGTAGATGACCAGGGATCATCTACATTGATAAAAATATAAATTGTGTTACGGTGGATCTTTGCTTTGCGTACACGTGTCCCTAACAAAAGACTTGTGTACGCAATCCAAAGGCGGACGCACGCAGCGTACATTACGCAACGGAGCGTCCGGTTACGCCCACGTAGCTCAAGTCACGATAAGTTGATTTTTAGCGCCACAGGCGATAAATAACGCAAGTCTATTTTTGGAAATCCAAAATTTAAATTAACAGATCCTGCTCCTAATTGGTAACACAGCTGGGCTAAAGAAAAATTTCTGCGCAGAAATAGAAATAGAAGCAAAAGTGTACATGTGATGAGTGAGTGTTTTTGTATTACATAAGTTTATATAACTTAAAGGTTGAACCACAAGAAAAGTCGAGTACTCGTGAGGTACACGCGTGTAAGTGACGTGCACGGTGGCTAGGGAGGCATCCTTGGTTAAACATAATATTTGAGCATTAGAGTATAGCGGACCAGTATAGAACAAGACCAGGAGGTCGTACAGAACAAGACCAGGAGGTCCTAACAGACCAGGAGGTCCAGGTACAGTAAACAGGGAAGTTCGCTATACAGTTCAGAGGCACAACACCGAGAAGGGTTGGTGCAAGACCCATATAGGCCGTACAAGCTCTGGCTGAAGGAATTCGCAGTCGTAAGTTTCGATTCCATTGGTCTTTCTGTACACAAGCTTAGTTGTTTGTGTACTGAACGACTGGACCGCACGTAATTGTGTACAGTAGTTAGTAATCTGACCTAGTACCATTAGAGTAAAGGGGTCACAAACGCTATTTGTACATTCTGACGTGATTTGTGTAATTTTTTATTTTTCAAGAAGGGAAGTTCGCTGGTCACTCAGGAACTATCTGACAAACCTCACCTTTACTGGAAAGAGTAAGTGTTCTGCGGATAACCCTCACATGTTCCAGTAAACAACGGTTTTTATAGGTGCCCTGGGTCGAGTACGCCAGCACCATATCGGTGTGATCAGGTCGTATTGGTCGGCGTGGGCGAGTGAGTGGGGTACTCGGTAAACCGCCACCGTCGGCCTATTGTGAACAATCTGGTTTTCTGTAAGGGTTCGCTGAAGACCTTGATATAGAGATCAGAGGTAGAGCAAGCAACGCCTGCAGAGTTATGGGGGCCAGTTGTTCAGGTAGGGGGCGATCAACCTCGGTTCGGGTTGATTCAGTGGTCCGACCAATTGGGTCGGCCAGGTATATCATGTGTGAGAAATATGGAAGTCACACAGAGGTTTTATGTGATGAATGGGAGAGAATGACGGTACAAGACCGGGAGAAATTCCCAAGAATAGGTAGCTTCAGCCCAGAGGTGTTACAAAATTTAAGGAGGAGGATATGTCTCATAAAATCAACAAAGAGACGAGTTCAGCATTATGATTATTTACAGTTGTGGCAACAGGAAGGTGAGATACAGAGAGGTTTGGCTCAGGCGGCAGGATCTGGCTCTAACAGAAAACTAATTGCCACGGCCCCGCCGCCACCATATATATCAGGAGAGAAGTTGATTACGGAGAAAGACGCACTAAGGGGTAACACAAAATCACTTAGTAACGGTGTAAATGTTAATGATAATGTTAACCCATTAACCCATGCAAGTATTAACCCGTGCAAGTTGTACCCTGTTTTGAACTTTCCTCAGGAGTGTGATCAAGAGGACGAAGCGACAACGATTTCAGCGCTCTCTCTAGCAGCCACCATAGCAGAGACCACAGTAGGCACAGCAACACCCACGAGATTAGTAAAGGCCCCTAGCGGAGGGATAGGTGAGGTCATATCAACTGGTAAGTACGGCACCATGCATTATGCTGAGACTATTTCACCACAAGCTGTAGAATCTACACAGAATGAGGTTGTTAGAATTACTCCTGTTAGGGTAATAGCAGTTCCCAATGGGAAAACAGATGTATCAGGAGCCACTCCCATAAGGAACATTGCCATGTACAGCCCATTTTCCCGAATGGAATTAAGGACCATAGTGTCTGAATTCCCTGACCCTAGAAAAGATTTAGTTGCCAGCCAAAAATACATCACAGACTTAGGAAACACTTTAGAGCCCAATAATAAAGATTGGCAGATATTGCTAAAAGCTTGTTTACCCTCCAATGTCGACTCAGCTCAATTTTTAGCTGATTGTGGACTAGATCTGGATGTACCTCTTACAGATGTGTACAACAAAGATAACGTAAGAAGGATAAACTTACAGTTAAAGGAGCAATTCCCAGCAGTTGTTAAATGGAACAAAATATTTTCCATTAAACAAAAAGAGTCAGAAACAGCTGCAGAATATTTTCACCGGGCACTATTAGAAATGGCAAAGTACACTGGTATAGAGGACATTAGGACAAATCCAAACCATCGAGAAATAGCAGTGTCTGTACTAATGGATGGTTTGAAGGAAACATTAAAGGCAAGGGTACAGACCACGCAACCATGTTGGCGAGGTCTGTCAGTGTCCACTTTGAGAGAGGCTGCTATTGATCACGACCGAAACATCACCAGACACAGGGAGTCGCAGAGTGATAAGCTAATGTCAGTAAGTATACAGGCTCTGACCACAAAGCAGCCTGCGTATGTACCATCCAACCCTGTGGGTAAGTCAACTATGATAACATGTTATTCTTGTCAAAGACAGGGGCACTATGCACGAGACTGTAGAGCGAAAAATTCGCAAAGATCATACCAACCCCCTAGACAACGACACGACACACGACATTGGGAGCAAGGTCCGCAGAAACGGAGTTATGAGCCACATACAGGGGAAACAAAAAGATATCCCCCAAACAGAGACTGGCATGCCTCTGGTAGTTCCCAACTATCTCCCTCACAAATAGTTGCTGCCAGCGGGATTCAGGGAGGTCACCATACCCAATAGGGGTGTGGCCATACCTGTAATCTGCAGCCAGTGAAATTGATTGCCAACCTTGAAAGTGAACCCGAGGTCGCAATTAATGTAGCTGGTAAAACTTTAAACTTTCTTGTAGACACAGGGGCGGCCAAGTCAGTGATAAATTCGACAGTGGGCATGAGGACCACTGGTAGGACAATTCCAGCCATGGGAGTAACAGGAGTAGTCCAGCACTACCCTGTTAGCAAACCAGCCGAGATTACAATAGGGCCTTTGCATACCAAGCATTCCTTTTTGCTGGCTGCATCGGCACCAACCAATCTCCTGGGAAGAGATTTACTGTGTAAAATGGGGTGCGTCATTTATTGTACTCCTGAAGGTGTATTCTTGGACATACCTGAGAAACACGCTCAGGAAGTGCGAGACATGTTAGACTCCCCATCAAAATTAATGTCACATACCATTATGACAAATAGGAATCCATCCCAAGTAGAAGAGATGACATCTCAGATACCAGAGTCACTTTGGACAAAAGACGGACAGGACACTGGATTAATGGCAAACGTAGCTCCAGTAGTTGTACAAGTAAAAGATGGTAGGATAGCTCCAAAAATCCCACAATATCCTCTGAAGCCAGAGGTGGAGTTAGGAGTTTACCCAGTAATAGAGCGCTTGCTACAACAGGGCATTCTGGTAAGAACGTCCAGCACTGCCAATAGTCCCATCTTCCCTGTTAAGAAGAGTGGGGGGAGGGGTTACAGGCTAGTGCAGGATCTAAGGGGGATTAACAAAATAGTTGAGAGTCAGTTCCCCGTAGTGCCAAATCCAGCTGTCATCCTAATGCAAATCCCTCCCACTGCCAAATTTTTCACTGTTATTGACCTCTGCTCCGCTTTCTTTTCGGTACCTCTGCACCCTGACAGCCAATATTTGTTTGCATTCACATACAGAGGAGTCCAATACACGTGGACTCGATTACCCCAAGGTTTCATAGATAGTCCAAGTATATTTTCTCAGGCTTTGCATGATTGTTTACAGTCTTTTCAACCAGACAGTGGATCAGTATTGATACAGTATGTGGACGATTTATTACTGTGTTCAGATTCACTGGAAGCATCTCTGAAGGATACGAAACAGCTCCTGTTTCATCTTTCAGACACCGGACACAAGGTGTCCAAAGACAAGTTACAATTATGCCAAACTAAGGTAAAATATTTGGGACACTGTCTAACACAAGGACTGAGACACCTGACCGCTGATAGAATCCAAGCAATTAGAGACATGACCCTGCCACAAACCCAGCAACAGATCAGAACGTTTTTAGGAATGTGTGGGTATTGCCGTAATTGGATCCCAGGGTTTTCCATTTTAGCGTTACCTTTGCAGGAAATGGTCTCCTCAAACAAACCTGATAGGATCTCGCATACAGACGAGTCCGAAACAGCATTTGAGAGACTTAAACAGTGCCTAACACAGGCACCAGCACTAGGTATGCCAGACTATGGGAAACCCTTTGAACTATACGGAACAGAAAGTGCTGGTTGCGCGGCAGGCGTACTAACCCAAAAACACGGTGATGCCAGCAGGCCAGTTGCATACTACAGCGCTCAGCTAGATACGGTAGCGCGATCCCTCCCCACATGCTTGCGAAGCGTCGCTGCGATAGCATTGCTAGTGACAAAAAGCGAAGATGTCGTGCTAGGCCACAACCTCACAATCCATACGCCACATGCGGTATCAGCCTTATTGAATTCTGCCCAAACCAGACACGTCTCATCAGCGAGGTTTACAAGATGGGAATTGGCACTAATGGCCCCCGTAAACATCACCATAAGGAGATGCAGTGCATTAAATCCTGCAACATATCTCCCAGGTGTGCCTGGTCAGGCACAAAGGGTGGAAGGTGAGAGTGCTGGGGAAGGAGGATTTAATACAAAGGAAGATACACATGATTGTATGGAATATTTGACCCAAAATTTTACCGCAAGGCCTGACATCAGTGACAACCCACTGGAAGATGCCGAACTCACGTTCTACACGGACGGTAGTTGTCACAGACAGTCAGACTCGGGAGACTTGTGTACTGGATACGCAGTCGTAGATGACCAAGACACCATAGAAGCGGAACCGCTAGGCCCACCTCACTCAGCCCAGGTTGCTGAACTGGTCGCCCTAACCAGAGCATGTGAATTGGCTAAGGGTAAGTCAGCCAATATCTACACCGATTCTAGATACGCATTCGGGGTAGTCCATGATTTCGGAGCCCTATGGCGCCTCAGAAATTTCATGACGGCAGCTGGTACACCGGTAGCGCATGCAGCTCACATAAAAAGGCTTCTAACAGCGATACAGGAACCCGACAGAGTGGCTGTTATCAAATGTAAAGCACACACATATAGCCAAGACCCGGTATCACTTGGTAACAGCCGAGCAGACGAAGCTGCTAAGTTAGCAGCTGCTACCCCCATACAGACACCACACAACTGATGGTATTCAATACCATCAACACACAGAAGTTGTGTAAAATGCAAAATTTGTGTTCCACACAGGAAAAGGCAGTCTGGAAGGCAAAGGGATGTGGCCAAGAGTCCTCAGGACTCTGGACGGATGGACATGGTAAACCAGTGGCCCCCAGAGCATATCTTCCATGTCTGGCTGAAGCAGCTCACGGGCTGACTCATCTAGGCAAGGAGGGAATGTGCAAATTGGTAAGAGCCTATTGGTGCGCCCCAGGATTCTCCTCTCATGCGAGTAAAAGAGCAATGTCATGCCTTACCTGTCTGAGAAAGAATATTGGAAAGGCAATACCAACAGAACCATCCCATATCCCACCTGCCGGCGGCCCTTTCCAGGTAATACAAATTGACTTCATTCAATTACCCCCTTGTCGGAATTTGAAATATGTACTTGTTTGTATAGATGTTTTCTCGAATTGGGTCGAAGCATTTCCTGCAGCTACAAATACCGCGCTATGTTTACAGCTAAGAAAATTGTGCAGGAATTTGTATGTAGATATGGTATCCCTAGAATAATCGAAAGCGATAGGGGTACCCATTTTACAGGTGATGTCTTTCAAGGAATGTGTAAGTTGATGGGAATTGATAGCAAGCTGCACACTCCGTACCGTCCACAGGCGAGTGCGAAGGTCGAAAGAGTGAATAGCACTATTAAAAATAAATTAAGTAAAGTGATGGCAGAGACAGGATTGACATGGCCAGAAGCTTTACCCATTGTATTGTACAGTATCAGAACCACTCCCAGGTCCCCTCTTAATCTGTCCCCCTTTGAAATCTTATTTGGTCGACAACCGCATGTCATGATTAACCCTCAGGATGATTTGAAATGTAACAATGAAGTAACTGTAAAGTACTTGATTAACATGAGTAAACAGTTAAGGAATCAAAATGATAATCTAAAGTTGGTGATTCCTGATCTACCTGATAGTAGTTGTCATGACATTGAACCTGGGGATTATGTAATGATACGAAATTTTCTACGCTCAGGTTGCCTTGTTGACAGATGGGAAGGACCATACCAGGTCTTATTGACTAGCACGACAGCATTGAAGGTTGCTGAGAGAGAGACTTGGGTCCATTCATCCCACTGCAAGAAGGTTGCTGATCCAGAGAAGTCCCGTGATAAGGAACAGACGGTAGAGGTTGTATCACTGGAGTGTCTGTTCCAGGAGGACTGAGGCGGCACCTGAGCCTTGAAGACCGAGTGCTGTTGTCGACTCCCCACTCCCTTTTATTGTTTTTCGCCATTTCCCATCCCCTCTCCCTCAAATGTATTTTTCCTCCTTCTCATTCTTCTTCGTCTCCTCCTCAAAGATGGACTTGCCCCAAGAGACTGTGATCCGGATTTTCCTGTTGACCATGATGTTGACCAGAGCAGTCTGTTCCGGCGAGAGTACCATGGAGGTCGATAGAGGTTCTGGAATGGGTTCTGATGATAAAGATGGAGGCGTAGTTTTCCAAGATCAACCTAACCAACAAGCAAAGGCGAGTATCAGAAAACGATCCGATAGCATTGACCATAGAAGAAATTGTGACTGATTGTTAGCTGAAGAAAACTGTATCTGTAGGCTCTGTAACAATGTCATTGAAGATGGGTGCATTAAGAAATGCCAATCCAGTTTTAATATCCATATGGACCGGCATCCATTGAGTGATTATCACTCCTTAGTGGGTAATGTATTAAACAAAACCGATTGTTGGGTATGCTCTCAAGTACCTCAGGGTCATAGCAAATCAGGGCTAGTACCATTTCCTTTAACGATAGGGGAGGTACTTGAGTTAAATGGTGGGAGACCGGTGGACCGGAGGTTTAATATCTCCAGCCCTCCTAGTTTGAAGCTCCACCAATACCACGTGGATAGGTCCCTATTATGTTTTAACATCTCCAATTCCAGAAAGCCGGGAAATTGGGAAGTATCATGGAGCGACCACACCATGACCTTTTCACACAGAGCAGATAGAATGCCTACAGATACAGAGCTTGTACGCCACATAGCCAGTAGAGGAAAATCTTTCCGGTATAGATACACCTTAGGAAATAGGATTACTAGAGTTGGAGAAGTGTCACCAGGATACTGTGCACATATCGTACAACCTGATACGTGCATTAAGCAGATGGAAGAGTTAGGGCTAGGAGATTTCACCTGGAAGGTGTGTAATATGGTAATGTCTTTCTCCGTCCCATATGTTCTCCCCGATGATGCATATTTCATATGCGGGAGAAAGGCGTACAAGTGGCTTGCCCCAAACTCTGAAGGATTGTGTTATATTGGAAGAGTATTGCCTGAAGTAATGACTGTAACACATGACAAAATGAAAGACATACACCGTGGTGCCCAAGCTCCTTA
The DNA here is from genome assembly GCF_028390025.1 of Pseudophryne corroboree. Taxonomy (NCBI): domain Eukaryota; kingdom Metazoa; phylum Chordata; class Amphibia; order Anura; family Myobatrachidae; genus Pseudophryne; species Pseudophryne corroboree. The sequence continues at coordinate 75,379,925 of NC_086454.1, read as the reverse complement.
TACTCACACTCATTACGAGCACCTCGTTAAAAGACAACTGTCAGAAAGGTTAGAGCATCCGGCCTCTGATCTGATCCATGAGTCCACCGGGATTCAGGTTCTGGTGGCGTTAGATTTCACTCGCACCGCTCGAGGAGTGATGAATTATAGATACATTTCCGCACTCGCCAATTTGTTAGATAATATCACTGAAATGTATGATGACACGTTTAGATATACTGGAAGAGAACTTCAGGCTTATAAAACAGAACTGGTACAGCATAGAATGGTTCTTAATTACCTCACAGCAGTGACAGGCGGATATTGTGTTACATTAGCAACACAGTACGGCGTGAAGTGTTGTACGTATATCACGAATAGCACCGAGGATCCGGTAGAGGTCATAGACCAAAAGATGGACGATATTCTCCAATTAAAGTGGGAATTTCGTCGAAAACACAATCTCACTCTTGCTGCTGTAGGTAATGAGCTGACTGGTTGGGTGTCATGGTTGAACCCGCGAAATTGGTTCTCCGGTTTGGGAGACTGGGCTCAAGGAGTCATAATGGATGTTGGGAAGTTTCTACTATGTATCTTAGGTGTCATTATATCGATTGGATTGATATTTAGATGCGGGCAGGCTTTAATGAGGTGCAAACAAAGTACCAGAGTGATGAGTTTGAGGAGTGAGGAAACTGTAATTAACCTGGATTTGATTTACGACCCAACGATAGAAACAATGATGTGATGAAAATGCGATTTCTACGGTCCGTTTCTTTCACCTGTTTTTCTGGTTTTTCTCCAAGATAACAAGACCCCCTTGGACGAGGAAGTTGATGAGACGCTATACAGACAACGGATAGACCAAAGAAGAAGTTTTGACCACTTGAGATATGGACACTTGATGAACTTTGCCATGGATCCCCAGTTTCCCTAGAATTCTTAAAATTACGCTAGCCCAACATTTTTTGTAAATCTAATGGCATCGACAAAGCTTATTGCTCACGCTTAATGAGCAAAACAGCGCAAAGAAGACGACTTTCAACTGATACCGAACAAAACTTCAACTGACAGATGTACATTAACCTGACATAGAATACCACCGCATTTACCGTAATTATGTCTTTTCTTCATTTCTACAACCCTCAGGTAATGACACACATAGTATAGGGAATACAGGCACAGATATCGGCAATCACATATTCCCCCATTCATGTATCATCAACTAAAATGTGCTCCCCATTTTGTTCAAAAAGAGCTCGGTAAAGTTTGACAGCCCATCCACAGACCTGTACCACGGGATAAGAAGGAATTCAAATGTATACTTCGCAATACCTCGAAGCTTGATTTACAACACGTACGGCACGATGATACATGACCCCCCAAACATGGACTCATACACACATGCTTCTGCTATCTCACTAGGTCATACCCTCTTCCCACCTACTCCTCTCTCCTCCCTTACCCAACCATGGAAATGAATTAACCCCTGACATATATTTTTCTCCTTTTGAAATGTTTTCAGGAAGTGGCAGTTATTATTGACTGCCAAAGGGTGGACTGTTAAAGTCAGAAAAATATTTCTATGCACGCTACCATATTTGCACCGCACACAGGTCCGTGCTGCGCATGCGTACGCTCTCCCGTACGTGCGCATACTCAGTCGCGGGCACCCGCAGGCGCATGGTATGCGTATTTACGGTAGAGTTTATGCGATCATAGCGTGCGACTCAATCATTACATATTTTCACTAATAATGTATTTTGTAGATCATGGTCCCTTTGATAGATTCTGAAAGTTTGGTTAATATAGAATGTTCATGAACAGAGGAATCCCTCTTTGTTTAATACGAAGGGTCAGATAAGAGTAATACAGTGGTGTTTAGTATCCATCGGAAGAATATTTAATTAGAAATATTCCGGTGTTGGTTTGGAGCAGATCAATCGCTCGTGCGAATAGTTATGGACATAAGAAGTTTATGAACATTTACTTTATTTGCACTTTATTACCCATGCGGCGGGAAACTCAGTTTCCCTCCCACCTGAGCAGTTGGAAATAGTCACAGCCCACCTGTATGAATCAACCTATGACCTTTTTGTTATAATGCGAAGCCGAATTCCTGTGTCCAATGAACAATGAGATTGTAGGGACCATTGAATTGTATTGTGTGTGGAGCATAAATAGCAGGCCGACCATATCCAACTTCACTCTCTTCAACGGTTCTCATTGCTGATAATCGGGAGCTGGATATCGAGGCGCATGCGATTGTTCCCCTTGTGCGTAAGTTTTCTCAGTAATCATATTGTCTTACTGTGAGCCATTTCTCTCTCTCTCCCTCTCTTCTCTTTCTCTCGTATTTTCCCTTGATTAGACTTGAATAGTATAGTATTGTATTTCCTGTGTAGTTATCTGGTTAGTTGGTTTATGTTATACTGTAGTGTATGCTTTGTACTGTGATTCTTTTTGCAAGTAATAGTCATAATACATATAATAGGTTTCGGACCCTAAGCCAGGTATCTGTGTATTCTTTATAGTGTTAAGTATTCTCTGAGCGTCGGTGACGCTCAAGCAGCTTTGTAGGTAATCAGGTTACACAAGGTTGCACTTACACATTGTCTCCACACTAAGGTTTACTGTGTATTTCATTGCTGAAGGTATAGATATAAAGGTTTAACGTTGTGAGCGTCTGCATCGCTGGTGATCTCCTCGTGGTCCCGAGCGCTGCTACGCTATAGCGAATCATTACGATAAGTCAACAGCCAATATTCTGCCTGCCTGCGATCACTTGGCCGTGAGTGAACGTGACGCCTGAGCGTCTCGATCACGGCTAAGCGATCGATACGCAACTTGCGTACCCTTACGGTACTTCTTACGTAGATAGCGTACAGTGTTCTTAGACCTCATAAAGGGTTATATACACGATAAAAATTTAGCTTTATCACTAAGCTAAGCGACCCAAGTGGCCGACACAAACACTTGGCCCATCTAGGAGTGGCACTGCAGTGTCAGACAGGATGGCAGATTTAAAAAATAGGCCCCAAACAGCACATGATGCAAAGAAAAAAAGAGGCGCAATGAGGTAGCTGTGTGACTAAGCTAAGCGACCCAAGTGGCCGACACAAACACCTGGCCCATCTAGGAGTGGCACTGCAGTGTCAGACAGGATGGCACTTCAAAAAAATAGTCCCCAAACAGCACATGATGCAAAGAAAAAAAGAGGTACACCAAGGTCGCTGGATGGCTAAGATAAGCGACCTACTGTAAATGGCTGACACAAACACCTGGCCCATCTAGGAATGGCACTGCAGTTTACTAGCGAGAGAATGAGTGCTTCCATTCTCATGTGAATCTGAACCACTAGCCATGAACATAGGCCAGGGCCTCAGCCGTTCCTTGTCACTCCGTGTCGTAAATGGCTTATTGGCAAGTTTACGCTTCTCATCAGACGCTTTTAATTTTAATTTTTGGGTCATTTTACGGAACTTTTGTTTTTTGGATTTTACATGCTCTCTACTATGACATTGGGCATCGGCCTTGGCAGACGACGTTGATGGCATTTCATCGTCTCGGCCATGACTAGTGGCAGCAGCTTCAGCACGAGGTGGAAGTGGATCTTGATCTTTCCCTATTTTACCCTCCACATTTTTGTTCTCCATTTTTTAATGTGTGGAATTATATGCCAGTAGTATATCAATAGCAATGGCCTACTACTATATATACTGCGCACAACTTAAATGCACCACAGGTATGGATGGATAGTATACTTGACGACACAGAGGTAGGTAGAGCAGTGGCCTTCTGTACCGTACTGCTATATATTATATACTGGTGGTCAGCAAACTGTGCAAAACTGAAATGCACCACAGGTATGGATGGATAGTATAATTGACGACACAGAGGTAGGTAGAGCAGTGGCCTACTGTACCGTACTGCTATATATTATATACTGGTAGTCAGCAAACTGTGCAAAACTGAAATGCACCACAGGTATGGATGGATAGTTTAATTGATGACACAGAGGTAGGTAGAGCAGTGGCCTTCTGTACCGTACTGCTATATATTATATACTGGTGGTCAGCAAAATTATGCACTGTACTCCTACTATATACTACAATGCAGCACAGATATGGAGCGTTTTTCAGGCAGAGAACGTATAATACTGGTGGTCACTGGTCAGCAAAACTCTGCACTGTACTCCTCCTATATAATACTGCTGGTCCCCAGTCCCCATTTTTGGGTCATTTTACTGAACTTTTGTTTTTTGGATTTTACATGCTCTCTACTATGACATTGGGCATCGGCCTTGGCAGACGACGTTGATGGCATTTCATCGTCTTGGCCATGACTAGTGGCAGCAGCTTCAGCACGAGGTGGAAGTGGATCTTGATCTTTCCCTATTTTACCCTCCACATTTTTGTTCTCCATTTTTTAATGTGTGGAATTATATGCCAGTAGTATATCAATAGCAATGGCCTAC